>NC_045547.1:10327420-10397420 GCF_009769535.1 Thamnophis elegans
TTGCAAGTCTTACAGTACCTTCATCTTGACAGCCGAATCGACTCCGATTTCTCCAAGCAGGCGAAGAGAGATTTTTTTGGGGGGGGATCTCTTTTGCTTCTTGAGGGATCTCTACGCGGCTGCACGGCTGGAGGAGGCAGTCCTCCTCTTCCTCTCGATCCCACCCCCCCCCCAACCCGCTTCCTCAGCAGCCTTGGGGGACCGGAGCGAAGGCAGCCCTCGATCCCGACACGTTGCAAGGCGCGAAATGAAGAAGCGAATCTTCGCAGCGGAGCGAATAGCGACCCAGCTCGGATTGCATCACGGGCAGGAAGCGGCGCTTCCTCCGAAGCTCCGCTAGGGGCAGCAAAGGGGCGCGCTGGGGGGGGGGGAGAACTTTCGGAGGCGAAGGCGCTCTCTCATTGGTCCGCTGTTGCAAAGCGAGAGCTGAAGGAACCGCCGGCCGAAATTTCACGTGGCTGCTCGACACGAGCGATCGCCTCTCTGGTTTTGGACAAGCCGACTCCAACCGGCCCGGGAGAAGAAAAGGCTGCATTTATATATATAGGTTTTTTTTAAGTTTTTAAAGTTATTTATTTATTTAGCTTTTTAAAAGTTATTTGTTTGTTTGTTTGTTTGTTTATTTGTTTATTTGTTTATTTATTATTTTCTCTTAAAATGAACATTTTATCATTCATCAATCAGTGTGTGGTCTGAGTACAATTTTGGGGGTGTGTGTCATAATAGTTATAGCTTACCACCAAATTCTTTATAAATGCTCTTCTCCATTTCCATTCCCAGGGCTGAAATTCAGCAGGATCTGACAGGTTCTGGAGAACCAGTAGCGGAAATTTTGACTAGTTTGGAGAACCAGTGTAGGAAGTTATCACCCAGCCCTCTCCCAGAAAAATGAAATATCCTAGGAAATATTGAAAAGGCAGAATATTTCTCTCGATGGGAAAAGGAAGAAACATGTTTTAAAAGACAGAATAGCTCCCTGTAGCTTCCTGCCCATCCCCACTTTTGTCAATGGGCCATTAAGAAGGCCAAACTAGTCCCTTTACATAATAAAGAGCTCTCCACTTCAGCTCCGGGGGATGGGATTAAGGCAGTGATGGGCAACCTTTTTGGCGTGGTGTGTCAAAAATCGGCAAAAAACCGAGCATAACTCGCGTTGTGTGTCACTTCGACAAAAACATAATTTTGCGCAATTTATAGTTTAAACTACAAAAATGTATAATGGCGCTCACAGTTCCCGTTGGCACTCCACTGTTCCCTGCTGTGGTGCGGTCGTAACTGACAGTCCCAGGAGTAGACTCTCTGTGCCGGCCTGACTGGAGAGAGGCGCGCACTGTTCCCGTGCTCCTCTCCTGCGGGTCCTCCCTCGCCGCGCTGATGACGTGTGTGCGCATGGCACGCACGCCTTACCAGCAGCCCCTGCGCTCAGAAAGGGGCGGCGGCGATACAGTAAGTGAGTGTGGGCGGGGGACATCACACGTCCCGCCCCCCCCGTTCCTCCAGCACAGATTCTTTCATCCTCGGCGGCCGTGCAGGAGCCGAGGATGAATCGCATGAAATCCTGTGCGTGTCACCCCAAATGGCTACGCGTGTCAGCACTGACACGCGTGTCATAGGTTCGCCATCACTGGATTAAGGCATGATAATATTGGCACTTTACCCAAGTCATCACATGGCATCTAAGAACTCAACCAAACCTGGATTCAAAACACAGCCTAGATAGTTGCCCCTGCATGGCCCCATGGGAGTCTGACAACCAATCGGAATACAAGCTCAAGATCAAAGGCCAGAGGGCATAAAACCAGGGACTCAGCATCTCAGTCCTTCCTTCTCTTTTCTCCACCAACATTAAAGAATGTGATCAGGGCTCAAGCCATGTGGTCCTGTCCTCCATTAAACCATCTTTCCAACCATCTTTCCTGCCCATCCCCACTTTGTCAATGGGCCATTAAGAATGCCAAGCTAGTCCACTTTACATAATAAAGACTTCTCTTTACCCAACTCATCACATGACATCTGAGAACTCAACCAAACCTGGATTCAAAACACAGCCTAGATAGTTGCCCCTGCATGGCCCCATGGGAGTCTGACAACCAATCGGAATACAAGCTCAAGATCAAAGGCCAGAGGGCATAAAACCAGGGACTCAGCATCTCAGTCCTTCCTTCTCTTTTCTCCACCAACATTAAAGAATGTGATCAGGGCTCAAGCCATGTGGTCCTGTCCTCCATTAAACCATCTTTCCAACCATCTTTCCTGCCCATCCCCACTTTGTCAATGGGCCATTAAGAATGCCAAGCTAGTCCACTTTACATAATAAAGACTTCTCTTTACCCAACTCATCACATGACATCTGAGAACTCAACCAAACCTGGATTCAAAACACAGCCCAGAGAGTTGCCCCTGCATGGCCCTATGGGAGTCTGACAACCAATCCGAATACATTTATTACACAGGAACAGGAAACAGAGAGGTGGGACTGAACAGTTTATAAAAAGCCTAGCAAGCCCCTCCCTCAGCCCTTCTCTTCTTCTCCACCAACATTGAAGCATGTGATCACCTTTTCTGTTCAGGGCTCAAGCCATGTGGTCCTGTCCAACAATAAACCGTCTTTCCAAGCAGCCTCCATGTCTCCAGTGTCTTTTTCCCCACTTGGAGCCGAACCCAGAAGGACATTTCTTTCATCACAAGCAGTGTCTTTTTCCTCACTTGGAGCCGAACACAGAAGGACATTTCTTTCATCACCACTAATGGAAATTTTGAGTAGTTTGGAAAACCAGTAGCGGAAATTTTGAGAAGTTCGGAGAACCAGTAGTGGAAATTTTGAGTAGTTCAGAGAACTGGCAAATTCCACCTCTGGCTGGCCCCAGAGTGGGGTGGGGATGGAGATTTTGCAGTATCCTTCCCCTGCCATGCCCACAGAACCAGTAGTAAAAAAAATTGAATTTCACCACTGTATACATCTGTTCTTATTTTAACATTACAACTTAACCTATCTCCTGTTATAACATTTTTCTTCCTAAATTTTATATATATATGGCTAGCTGATGAGAGCTAAATAGCTTGAAATAGATCTATACTAGTCTCCCTTTATTTATTTATCAGCACAAATAAATAAATAAATAAAAACACAAATATAACAAAGGCAACAGTAAAAAAAAATGTTGGGTTTCTGTCGTGATGGACTCTTGTGACGAGCCGATTGACAGATGATGGAAGCAGTTAGCTTCCTCCCATAATTGGGGCTTACCAGGGGTTGTAAAAATCTAATAGATACCTTTCACCCTGGCTTCGCTGGTAATGGATAAGAGCCTGTGGCCTAATGGCTAAGAAGTCTGCCTAGTATGTCATATAGCCCAGGTTCAAATCCCAGTAAGGGTATGGCTAGCTGATGAGAGCTAAATAGCTTGAAATAGATCTATACTAGTCTCCCTTTATTTATTTATCAGCACAAATAAAAAAAAAGACAAATATAACAAAGGCAACAGTAAAAATGTTGGGTTTCTGTCGTGATGGACTCTTGTGACGAGCCGATTGACAGATGATGGAAGCAGTTAGCTTCCTCCCATAATTACCAGGGGTTGTAAAAATCTAATATATATATATATATATATATATATATATATATATATATATATATATATATATATATATATATATATATATATATACACATACATACATACATACATACACATACACACACACACATATACACACACACACACACACACACACACACACACACACACACACACATAATCCTTGTTCATTTTCTGATGATAAAATAACCCCCCATACATTATAATAATAATCAGATTCTTCCTTGCAAAAGGCTGAAATTTTACCGCCATTCGAACCTGGCTTTAGTCACAAACACATGTATGTTATCAAGATAGGAAACGGATGGTGGTTTAGTATTTCGATTGTTTGAATATGATTACATTGCGTGCTCTTATTTTCTATTGTTTTAATTTAGCTATTCCGTTTAATCCAGTAGAAGAGAATATTTGTAGTTCAAGTTTGAAGGGTGAGGTCCTTGGTGCTCTCTGAGCTTGGTTGTTTTCTTGGAGATGTTTCAGTACCCAAACTAGTTAACATCTGTAAGAAAACAACATCTGTAAGAAAACAACCAAGCTCAGAAAGCACCCAAGAACCCCATATTTTTTTAATCATTTAAGTTGTTGATTAGATTTATGTACCCCACCTTTGTCCCGGAAGTTTAAAGTGCCCTAAAGAGCATTTCCCAATTATGGAAAAGAATCATTGAGTCAAGAGGATTTGACTGGCCCAAAATCATCAGTGGGTTTCCATAGCTGATTGTGATGTTGTCAAGTTTCCAAGTAATAAACACATAGCAAGCAAAACAATGAGGCAGTTAGATTCCTCAAAGAATAGCTTTATCGGATATATCATATTGGCACAGATCTGGTGAAAACCGACTATGAAGACTCCCACGGTTTTCACCTAATTAAAAGTAAAAGTTTGTCACTTTCTCAAAACAATCAGTCAGATGGTCCAATCAGGGCGCGGTCTGGTTGCCAGGTGATATCACTCCGCCTTCCGCCGACCAGGTGTGAGAATGTCCTTGGTTCCCAAGAGAAAATACACTATATTGCCAAAAGTATTTGCTCACCCATCCAAATAATCAGAATCAGGTGTTCCAATCACTCCCATGGCCACAGGTGTATAAAATCAAGTACCTAGGCAGGCAGACTGTTTTTACAAACATTTGTGAAAGAATGGGTCGCTCTCAGGAGCTCAGTGAATTCCAGAATGGAACTGTGATAGGATGCCAGCTGTGCAACAAATCCAGTCGTGAAATTTCCTTGCTCCTAAATATTCCACAGTCAACTGTCAGCTGTATTATAAGAACGTGGAAGGGTTTGGGAATGACAGCAACTCAGCCACGAAGCGGTAGGCCACGTAAACTCACCCCACATCAGTGTGTGACCTCACAAATGCGCTTCAGGAAGAATGGTCAAAAATCCCCATAAACACACTCCTGAACCTTGTGGACAGCCTTCCCAGAAGAGTTGAAGCTGTTATAGCTGCAAAGGGTGGACCGACGTCATGTTGAAGCCTATGGATTAGGAATGGGATTTCACTTACAGTCAGTTCATACGCGAGTAAAGGCAGGTGAGCGAATACTTTTGGCAATATAGTGTATTTTGTTTTGGCTACAGAATCCCAACTATCTCAACTTTCCCCTCCCTATCCCTCAGCTCCAGTGGGGCAACACTGAAGCGGTCCAAAATGGCGCAGGTCTGGTCAGCTTCAGGGTTGAAAGGCCTTCAACTTGCTGAACTTGACCTAGAACAGTGATACCTAACCTTTTTGTTGTGTGTCTTCACCGGCACACATAATGCAATGTGTGCATGACACTCCCCCACCCCCTGCGATCCCCCACCCCCTCACATGCCCCCTCATGCTTCCTCCCCCCCCCCTATGTATGAGCATACGACCCCCCCTGCACCCCGTTTTGGGCCTAGTAGGTGTCCCTGCAGCCTTCTAGGACCAAAAATGAGCCACGGGGGGTGGGGGGGCGCTGCACCCCCTCCTGCAGTGCATGCACATGAGACCTCCTGCACATGTACACGCGACCCCTGTGCACACACACGCATCTCCCGCATGTGTCACGCAGTGGTGGGTTTCAAAAAAAATTTCGAACCTACTCTGTGGGAGTGGCTTGCTGGCCATGTGACCTCGTGGGAGTGGCTTGCCGGCCATGTCTTTTCTCTCTCTCTCTTTTTCCTTCCTTTTGTCTCTCTGTCCCTTTTTCCTTTTTTTCTTTCATCTCTCTCTCACACTTTTTCTTTTTTTCTTTCTTTCTTTCTTCTTTTCTTTCTTTCTCTTTCTCTCTCTGTGTGAGTCTGTGTGTGTGTGTGTGTCAGTGATGGGTTTCCAAAATTTTTGGAACCTCTTCTGTAGGTGTGGCCTGCTTTCTGGTGGAACCTCTTCTAACCGGTTCGGTAGATTTGACGAACCGGTTCTACCGAATTGGTGCGAACTGGTAGGAACCCACCTCTGGTGTCACACCCTTGTGCATGCATGGCAGAGACCTGACAATAAGCTTGCCGGTGGGAGAAGCGCTCGCATGTGTGGTGAAGCTGAGCTGGAACGACGTGGCCCCACATGCCATGGGTTCGCCATCACGGAAAAAGATTCAGATGAAATCTATTGAGGCCTTTGCCGTTCTGGAAACTCTTCTTTGAACCGTGAGATGCTGCCGTATTTGAAGGGACTCAAACATTCCATTTTAGTAAAGCAACCTGAGCTGATGGAAGACGTCAATCCAAACCCCACCGCTGCTGCTGCTTCTTTTCTTCTTCCATCAGTGTCTTTTGATTCCCTATCCTCAGGTCTCAACAGAGCAGAAAGGAAGATGCAAATAAGTCTTTACAAGATCAGAAGGCAGAGCGTGAAGGTTACCATGGAAATGTTCGAATAAATAAGTCAGCAGTGAAGGATGATGCTCAGAACTATTTGCCAACCAGCTCTGCGGGTCTACAAAAATACCATCTGGTAAATGAACGGGCGAGGCTAGTTTTGGGGTGAGCTTGGTTCACGAGATTTCTCACCGAAGAGCATCATTTCGGAGGGTGGAGGTAAGAACCATTGGCTAGTCACCTTCAAACAACACAGTCACCCAGAATAACAAAATATAGGACCTAAGATTCAAACCCATAAATGACTTCCTTGGTTGGTTCAGGAAGAGGAACCAGATGTTTTCATCATGCTTTAAGAATCTGGGTGTCACGTTAAATTATTCTATGGTTTATTGTTGGGGTTCCAATAGTCTCTCTCACCTTGTTTAGACTAGGAAGGGAAAGAGGGTTGAATTTGGCTGGTTAGCTGGGTGGAGAACCTCTAGTGCACAGGTGTCAAACTCACAGCATCACAGTGGTGTCACGTGATGTACTGGGACTTCCCCCCACCCTCTTTCGCTAACCTGGGTGTGTGTATGGCCAGCACATGACACATCAGGCCTGCAGGCTGGGAGTTTGACAGCCCTGCTCTAGGGAATCTCAAGGCTATTGGTCAGAGGTCTTCAAACTTTAAGATTTGTGGACTTCAATCGCTAGAATTCTCCAGCCAGCTATGCTGGCTCGAGGAATTCTCGGAGTTGAAGTCCACAAGTTTTTTAAGTTGCCAATTTGGAGACCCTGCTGTAGACCATAGTGGAAAATCAATCAAAATCCAGAAGAAAACAAGCCCGGTCAGTTTCATACATAGACCTTGAATCCAAATACTCTTGTATACCATGCCATTACGAATGGTGTTGTGCTTATGTTTCAATAGGGGACGCAGTGGCTCAGTAGCTAAGACATTGAGCTTGTTGATCAGAAAGGTCGGCAGCTTGGCGGTTCAAATCCCTAGCGCCGTGTAATGGAGAGAGCTCCCATTACTTGTTCCAGCTTCTACCAACCTAGCAGTTCGAAAGCACGTAAAAATGCAAGTAGAAAAATAGGAACCATCTTTGGCGGGAAGGTAACAGCATTCCCTGCGTCTTCGGTGTTTAGTCATGCTGGCCACATGACCACAGAGACGTCTACGGACAGCGCTGGCTCTTTGGCTTTCAAATGGAGATGAGCACCGCCCCCTAGAGCCAGGAACGACTAGCACATATGTGCGAGGGCAACCTTTACCTTTACTTACATTGTTTTGTGAATTCCTGCAGCTAAGCTACTGCTGTAAATCTTGGCTTAGCCAGTCATGTAGAACTTTAAAGTTTATTGAATGTTAAGCTTTTTATTGTTTGAGGGCCACCCAGGGTTATGCTGGCACAGGTGGATGGCTATATAAATCAAATAAATATTATTTGTGGAATATAGAAGATGGCTTCTACAGGCTAGGAAAGATGTATTAAGCTGGCTGGGTTTGTATATTCTATTAACTGGTAGTTTAATCTTAGTTTAGTGACTAAAGCATTACTGCCTTGGTTGACCCACGGGGCTAAACCATAAATCATGATTCATAAATTAAATATCTGGTTGAGATGTTATGTGCTTGTTTTTAAATACAACATTAAAGATATATCCAAATGCAGAAAGTTCAAATGCGTAGGACTTAAAGGGAAAACATTTGATTTGTAGAACATACTGGTTTACTAGGATTGCTTAACTTGTGAGTTTTCATATATTGGTTTCCCTTACTAAGATAATAACAAGATGACAAACTAACATCAAACAAACCAGATGTTTATATTTTATCATTTTTCCCTGTTTTATTTTTATAAGCAGCTCAGAGTAGCCCCATGTTGAGATGGGTGGCAAACAAATTTAGCAAATTTTGGCATTATGGCAAGCCACAGTAAGGAATATTTTTTTTGAACCCTTCCATCTTTCAAAGAAACTGGGATATTTTAAGTGTTTAAAATTCCAGTGACACTTAGCACTCATATTTCAGGCAGTAAACACTTCATAGGTCCTCACTGAACGAACTGCATTAATCTCAAAGCTGTTTCTTGAAATCTAATCAATCTAATTCTACTTGCAGCATAAATTATTACTGTAGGGGAATATAAGGAATAAATCATCCAAAATTGGGATTTTTTTTAAATTTGAAGGGCTATTTGCTGCAGATAATTCTTGCAATCATTGCTTATATCCATTGTTCACTTTTGCTGCTCCAGACGGGCAATTCGAAAATTACTTCCTTCAGTGACAAGAAAAGCAACGCAGTCAAGTCTTCCAGAACTGGTCTAAAAAAATCCTACGTTTAATTCCATCCAGAGGTGGGTATTCAGCCAGTTCGGACTGGTTCGCCCGAACTGGTAGTGGAATTTGCAGGTGGGGCAGCCCAGTGGTGAAATTCATTTTTTTTTTACTACTGGTTCTGTGGACATGGCTTGGTGGGCATGGTAGGGGAAGGATACTGCAAAATCACCATTCTCACCCCACTCTGGTGCCAGCCAGAGGTGGCATTTGTTGGTTCTCTGAACTACTCAAAATTTCCACTACCGGTTCTCCAGAACCTGTCAGAACCTGCTGGATTTCACCCCTGGGCCCACCCATCCACCCCGGCTCTATGCTGTCCTATTTAGGCGCATTTTGAAGCCACGTGCATACATGCAAGTTGCGCACGCGATCCAAGCACATGCATGGAAGGCTGAGCGCATGCTTGGACACATGCATGCTCACATTTGCGAACCGGTAGGGAAAGTTAGTGAATATCGCCCAATTCCATCTATACCAGGAGTTCCAAACCGGGGGTGCATGATGATATTCCAGGGGATGGGAAAACGTGGGTTTAGAAGTGTTAAAATTAAACTGCGTATGTATAATTATATGCATATAATTATTTTTAAGGGGTGTGAGAATGTATCAGAAGCATTCTAGGGGTGCGGGATATAGAAAAGGTTGGGAACCTCATTTTCCATCCTTGTATTTGCTGTCTACAGTAGAACCTCTGGTCATGACCATAATTCGTTACACAATTTTGGTCGCCAACCAATTTGGTGGTGACCCGAACCTAATTTTTGGAATTTGGCGCTTACAAAAAAAAGGGTGCGGAGGGGGAAATCAGCCACATACACAAAAAAATGTGATTTTTTTTGGTCAGAACTCGATTTGGTCATGGTCAGAAACGTTCGTGACCAGTAAAGTTCTATTGTACTTTTTTAAAAAATTGTGCTTCATAATTTTGTAAAGAAATCCTGCAGGATTCACTCAGAATGGCACAGTGGGTCAGATACTGTGCTAAGTAGGTTTATAGTTTTAAGAATAGGATGATATAAGCAACCACACAACTTGTTATCTCTCTGGATTTTTAACACACCACCCTCTGAACACAACTGAGTCCCCTTCGGGGGGAAAGGGCAGCATATAAATATAATAAAATCAAATCAAAATCAAATCAAACTTTGCCTGTGCAACAACCAAGAGGCCAAAGGAACGAGGAGACAATTGGGAAGGGAATTGGTTGATGGATCCGGCAAGAAACATGTTAACATCCCTCTAATCCCTAGGTTTAAAGCAAACCTGCAGATCCTGGAATCCTAGTGCTGTAAGTAGCCTCATAAAAGTTTGGACTCCTTCCAAAACTGCCACATAATTAACAGGGAAGAAGAAAATTATGAAGTCATAAAGCAGTGAATAGTGTATGTTAAATGAATGGATTTTGGGCCTCTGTGGTCATTTGGAGCAGTGTGACAACTGGAGATCTGACAGCTTTATAAAAGAAATAGTCCCCAACAGGCATTTAAAGACTTTGGAAATAGAGCCGAGGTGGCCCAGTGGCTAGGGTGCAGTACTGCACTTCAGCTGACTCTTATCTGCAGTTCAACGGTTCTAATCTCACCGGCTCAAGGTTGACTCAGCCTTCCATCCTTCCGAGGTGGGTGAAATGAGGACCCAGACTGTGGGGGCGATATGCTGACTCAGAGAGGGCTGAAAGCCCTATGAAGCGGTATATAAGTCTAATTGCTATTGCTACTTTATAGTTTTTTCATGATTCAGCCTGGATTCAGGAGTGGTTTGAGTTTTTGACAATGGTTTAAGCCAGGGATTCTCCAAACTTGGCAACTTTTAAGATTTGTGGACTTCAACTCCCAGAATTCCGCAGCCAGCTTGAATTCTGAGACTTGAAGTTCACAAGTTCTAAAGTTGCCAAGTTTGGAAATCCCTGACTGAAGCTATTTTCTGTTTTGGAGATTCCTTGACCATCTCTGTCCATGTGTGTTAAGCATAGAAAGGGCTTTGCTAGGACCAGTACATGAACATGAGTAGGATGGAGCATTTAGTTTGCCCTTTGATATTTTGCTGGCATTGGCTGCCTTGCGCCTTAACAAAATGCACATTTGTGTCCCAGATTGCTTTTTTTGGGGGGGGAGGGGGGAATCATGCTGATTAAAGGAGCTGTGAAGTTTTCTTTTCCGCAGCTAGATGTTAAAAATCCTGATCCAAATAGAATTGATCACAAATGGGAGGAGGCACACTCACAAGATAGTCGTGCAGGTGAATATGAATTCACAGCTGCTTGGCCATGAAATTATACGATCCATTTTGCTTGTGAAAAGTAATATGTCTACCATGAAAATCTTTCGCCAATTCCTAAATAATTTGGTTCTAGATTAGATAGACATGCTACCCCAAAATATGGTTTGGTTTTGGTTTAACAAATTCTGTGATTATCTTTTGTTTTGTTTTGATTCATTTTTGAATCCTTCTCCAGTATTTCGTGGCCTCAGTACAAGACCACCAAATATGGTAGAATGTGCCATCCCTTCTTTCACATTTCCAACACAGTGGAGATAACCCAGGAAACATTTTGGCTAACCTCGTTGGGGGGAAGTGCCATCTATAAACCATCTTGTATATGTTTTCTTTAAATGCTGTAGATATTGTAAGTTTAATAGTCTTACTCCATAGATCCCACCATTTGCCCATTTCAATCTCATAGCCAAAGTTTCTCTCCCATGCTATTAGAAGGCTTTTATCCATCTCTTCTTTAACATCTTGACAGGTCAAAAATTGATAAATCTTCGATAACATTTTCTTATCTCCGCCAAACAAAATCTTATCTAGCCCCTGAGGGTTTGGGTAGATCCCAAACCATATCCTATCGCTTTTAAACCTGTTTCTAACCTGTAAATATTCCCACCATTCCAGATTCCTGCCCTGCTGCTCTAATTCCATCTTAGTTTTCATGTTGCCATCTTCTGTCATAATGTCTTTATATGTTATGTTTCTTGTCCAATTAAATACACTGGGATGCGTTAAGGCCTCTAACGGTGCCAACCAGCACGGAACCCTCGTTACTCTGAGTTCCCCTCTTCAACTGACTTTCCATAGTCTTGTGCATCTTGCAATGATTCAATCCGAAACCTCTGGCCTTGCCAGAGGAAGGACATCCCTTCTGGGAAAAGCCACCTATACATCACCTTGAAGATGTTGGGTGAAGAAAAAAAAGGGAAGAGATGCTGAGAGTGCCTGAGGTTTATACTCTCTCTGGGCTTTTGAATTTGAGCTTGCATTCTGCTTGGTTGTAAGACTCCCATGGGGGCCATGCAGGAGCAACTCTGTAGACTGTCCCGAATCCCAAGCTTGGTTGACTCTTGCTGGGTGAGGATGTAATGAAAGGGCTTTGGGATTCCTATTATGGCTCTGCCTGAAGGAGGTAGATCTTTGTTATGTAGAATACACTGACTCAGGCCTTAATGACCCATTGACGAAGTTGGGGGGGTGGGGCTGAGTTTCTGCCTCCCTTTTAGGGGAAATATTCTGCTCTTTTAATATTTCCTAAAATATTTCATTTTTCTAGGACAGGGGTAGGTGCTAACTTCCTACAATATTTTGTTTGGTACTTGTCACCCAAGCTAGAACTTGTCGGTGTCAGCTGCCTTGTGACTCACATTAATCCTTAGGGGGAAAAGTTGTTTGGTACTCATTGTGCCTCCAGAACCAATTAATGATGAGTACCAAGGTACCACAGGTATATATAGCTGAACAGATTTCCTTTCCTAGATAGTGGGAAAAATACTGCATTTTAATAGCCAGGTAATGACACAATTGGCAATTAGTACGTAGAAAAAGTACCCATTTATTCAAGGTATGACAAGTATATTTACAATATATTCTCCAAAACCAGATCCTTACGTCATTTTTCAAGCAATCAAGAATTACACTTAAATGGGGAGATCTTATTTGTTACAGAAGATATTATTTCTGCAAATGACTACAACATACGAGGCTCGGTTTTAGCTTACCCTTGGAAATGAGCCTCAATGTAGTGCGAGCACAATGATTCCCAAGTATACAAACACAAGACAGCCTTAAGATTAAAGAATCGTTTAGTCATCTTCTATCGCAATGCCAATTCTGTAAAAACTAATTTTGGAACTGCTAAAGGATAGGACCATGGTGGCGAACCTATGGCACATGTGACAAAAGTGACATGCAGAGCCCTCTCTGTGGGCATGCATGCCGTTGCCAGCTGCTCTTCTGGTTTCCAGTATGCACACGTGTGCCAGACAGCTGGTCTTCACAGGTGCTGGAGTGACTGAAAACACCCCGCAAAATGGCCTGAAAAACAGCCTGAAAATGGCCAGAAAACAAGCACGCATGCACCAGCCAGTTAGTCTTCGGGTTTCCAGTGCTCCAGCACGCACAAAGACCACCTGGCTGGTGTGCATGTATGTGCCGGAAACCTGAAGACCAGTTGGCCGGCGTGTGCATGTGCACTGTCCAGCTGGTCTGCGCATGCACGCATATTCCGGTTTGGGCGCGGAGCCGAAAAGGTTTGCCATCATTGGGATAAGATCTTAGAAGTTGCAAGGATTATATTTTCCTCGCTGGCTGCCTGAACGTAAACATAATAGTATGTTTTAAACTGCACAAGACAGCAAACTAGTTTAAATCGAATCGAGTTCTCCGGATCCTTCCTTTTTTGTGAAAAAGCAGTGAAAGTGAAATCTACTACCACTTTACAACCTTCCATTGGTTCATAACCAACTCTAGAGGGTTTCTAGGAGTGTCTAGCAAAACAATAGAGCAGCAGTGGTATTAGATTGCACTCTGCTGACTTAAAAATTACCCCCTTGAATTTTATTAAAGTGTTTTGAATTTTAATGTGAATCTCAGAAAAGTGAAAAGATGCCATCCAAAGTGGACAGTGTAAGAAGCAAATTGTCTTCGCTTTATTTTCTAGAGCACCATGACACTATGTTTGCTATTTAACCAACGTCTCTCCTACATTTCAGTAAATTACGACTTAACCAGAATGTCACATGGATATGATGAATTAAACGATGGGTATCTGATAATGTTTTGATGACATTATGCCCCGAAATGACTGGAAGCAATGTTTTCCTCTGCTACCTTCACAACATGGAAAAGAAACAGAAATAGGAAGATTTTGATTCCTATTGTATTAGGAATCTTCCTAACTTGGGTAGTGTTTTGTTGGGAGACTCAATACTCAAATGAGACTCATTGTAAAAATCTAAGGAAGGTAATCTGGCAGTCTGATCCTTCTGGAAAGTCTCCTGAGGTTGCCAAACATCTGATGGAATCCAAATTTACAGCTCTAAAAAGGACGTGTGCTTTGCTCCAAATCTTAATCATCTCTCCCAGCCCAAAAACTACAATTGAAATGGTTTAAAAAATGAGTCAGTTAACAATTCTTTTCTACAGCCAAAATATCAAATGAGAACTAGAACATACACAGCAAAGATGTTTAGGGTTTATGTTTTGACCATGGCCTACTCAACTCAACAGGATTCTATTTAAAATAATTAGAGACAGAGTCTGCAATATAAAACAATACCCCATGTTACTAGTGTTGTAGGGACAATTAGATCACTTACATCTATTTTAAGGCTGAAAACAACCAACTGCCTAGAACAGGATTGCCCAATCCCCGCGCGGTGGCCCACTATCGGGCCCTGATCCCTTCAGAACTGGGCAGTGGAAGTGGTAGGCAAGCGCGCACGAGGAAGCCTCACTTACATGCACCGCGGGAAACATGGGCGCACACGTTCCATTTGTGCGAGCAGCAGACGTGCTTGCCAGCCACTCGTGCAAATGGATCTGTGCATGTTCATGCGCTTGAATGCTGCTTGTACAGAACCATCCCCTCCCCCCTGCCGGTTGGTCCACAAAGCCCGAAAGGTTGAGAAACTTTGGTTTAGAGGGGGGAAAAACATCCTTTCTTAAGGGATACTTCTCCCAAGAGGAAATCAAAGAAATGGAACAGGAGCGTGTCAATTGTTCCATCATATAGTACTGCAACTCTGGGACAGGATGTTCCGAATGTTTTTGGATGCGGTCCAACATCATAGCAGGCCCATTTTGTATCAGACTATACCAGAACACAAGGACCATTTGTTTCAAAATTGGAGTGTTCTATTTTGGGATCAGAATGATCCTTAATGGTAATATATTTTTATTAACTCCTCTACAACGTGGAAGCTCACAGAGAAATGTCTCTTGAAGAGCCAATTTAAAAATGATTTTCACAGATTTACAAAATCGATTCGTCTCATCAAAAAGTTCTTTTAAAGAATCATTTAGGGCACTAAGTTAAAGAACAAAATAGTTCCCATCCTTGGGTATTAGTAACTTGTGTTTATTCACTCCAAGGTATTTGTCTGGCTGATTGAACCACTCAGATTTAAAGAAACCAATAGCTTTGCATTAACATGCTTGCTTCAACAAAAGTAACGTCAGGACAAATTTGTGAGCAACAGCCACTGCAAGAAGGGGCCGAAAAAGGAACAATGTGATTTTCCTATTGCTTAAAGTCATTCACATGTCCTCTTCTGCCAGTTCAGTTCAATGTCCATAAAAGTTCTGAATCTTGTCATTTGTAACAATAAGAATTGTTTCCCATAGTCAAAGTATAACAAATTAATGTGCCACTTGATCAAGGCTGCCAATATGATTTCCCAAGACTTCCCAGTAAACTGATGGATTTGTTTGATGGTTAGAAAAGTTATTTACACAATAAGTTAGCTTTGTAAGATGCTCCCTCAGAATAAGAGTGGGGAGCTTAAGCTCAGTCCTTTAAATCTAGCTCCTGGATCTCAGATATTGCCAGTAAACAAAACATGATGCTTCATGCTTTAGGACTTTATATGTTGGCTACCAATAACCTTTTTTTTTTAAAAAAAGATTCGGGATTGAAATGCCTTTGCACAAATTTGCGAGCTAGGCAACTCGAGTTTCATAAACTGTGTGAACATCATGAAGCAAAGCAACTCACTATGAAGCTACATATTATGTGCACATAGTTTAATCAATGAGAAAAATATTACTTCTTGCTTCCAACACTTACCAGTAATTGGGATAAAGAGAACCAGTAAAAAGGAGTGTAAAATTGGTTTCCACATTCCCTGCCAAATCAAACATTTAAAGAATCCAGGAATGGTTTAACTCAGTTTTGTACAGTTCCGTACAAAAAAAAAAAAAAGATTATTATTTTTGCATATTCCAAAGGTAAAAGATGTAGGTAATGAAAATTTACATTTGGCTTGAAACATTTTCCTACAAAGATTTATTTCAGCATCTATTTACAGAGATTTATACAGCTGAACCATGTGATGAAATCTTCTGCTATTGTTAAAAACGAGGATTCATTTCAAATGCTGTGTCAATCAAGCGTAAGGAAGCTGTCTCACTTTCAATAGAAGAAAACAGTCGGGATAATATTTTTTTCCTTCCAAAAAAGGGGAGGAACTAGGAAATTTGGCAGACAGGAAGAGAGAAGGGCCACGCCTTACCAACTGACCCATGACCACTCTCTTACACCTTCCGACGTAAGGAGGTAAAAATGACAGGCACTGTTAATTCCAAAGAGAGTTTGCTGCATTTAGCTTGTACTCCAAAAAAAATGTGAAGAAGTCTTGAAGAGTTCTAACATTCCATGACTTTTTCGCCAGTTGAGTTCACAGCATTCCTGGTACATCAATGCCAAGTCTTAGGTTGCAAATTTGCTTCTGGTTTTCTTTTCTTTTTATATATTAAATAGGTTTACTGTATACTATGGTGTAAATTGGAAACTTACTTCAAAGACCATTACAAATGTTGCCTTCGTATACAACAAAATCGTTGTGCTGGACTGACCGATCTTCATGAAGGTTTTATAAATAATATAAATTTAGAACCAGTCTTCAGGATCTTTGTCAATCATTATACCATGTTGTTGCTTTCTCCAGCTTTATCTACAAGCTGTGGGCAAAGGAGACAGAAGGGAAGGTGGAATTGGGGTAAGGAAAAGAAATCAAAATTTAATACATTCATTATGAATAGAACACATTGATGCTACTTCAACACTTGCATTTTAAGTGAGTGACTGGGTGTAGTATAATCTTATTCAAACAATACTAACCAAGGCCTTATGTAGTTTACACAAAGTAAGACCGTTTGCATTACAACCGCATTTAGCCATGGTATGTTATTATGTTAACACAGAGCAACATGAAGATGTAACAGAATGAAAAATAAATAAAAATAAATCAGAAATAATGCAAGTATAAAAACTGTTAGCTCATTAACCCAAAGTGGGGAGGAAAAGAATATTGTTTTGAAAAATAATCAGCCATTCATGCATTAATAGACTGAAGATGATATTTTCAACTAACCATTACTGGGAATTGTCTCCTGAACCTACGCAGGCTTTGAAGAAAACATCAACAATTAACTTTTCCAAAAGGATTTAACTCCATAAAGTCCAGTTTATAAATGATATTGATACAGAAAAGCAATAAGCAAGATGTCAAGCCAAATTATGAACAGACTTATTTAAGTAGATTTAAAATAAGAAGAAAACCCAGCTATATTAACTAAGATTTTTTTAATCCATTAGACATACTGATGCCTTGGAAACTAGAGGCACGATGTGCGGATGAAGCTCCTGTAGCAATAAAGCAAAATGTGCCAACCTTTGGCATGGCACACTGTCAGGCCGAGTAAAGGGCAGCATGCTTCTCCTAGCCTAAGTGTAATTGCAGCTATATCCTGAAAACATGATATCTATGTCTGTATGTATTCTATTTAGAATTCTCAATTTGTAATGCACTTTAAACAAATGCCAGCCACTGCATGCTTAATATTACACATGTTCAGAAATGCAAAATTAGAGAGAGATAGGAGAATAATCATAGCTGCAAAGAAATGTGTCAACATCCACAAGGAGGCTGCCATGTTATTTCATGAGCATCGACTATTGTAAAGATGGATATGGGCAATAGGCAGTTTTGGATATGCCTGGTGAGGCCTGCCAGATGCCCACATTCCCTTCTGGAAACTCCCCCTGCAGTTAGATTTCACCTCAGCAATATACGACAATGTCAACTTGCTATTTTATCTGGGAAGATTCCCCATCCTTACTCTGTATCTCCAGAAACCATTACATCCAAATTAGGGTGTGAAACGCTAGCAAAAGCAATAGGCGGAGCTGAGGTGATAGTTGAATGGCCTCCTTTTAATGAGCCTGAACAATAAATCTGTTATATTTGCTTGGTTTAGTTTAATGCTCCCGACAATCTTGGTGCACAAAATAGGGACAAAAGAATGCTCAAAATAAAATGGCATGTGGATAAGCTTTTGATGCCTTTCCTGTTATTCAATTTATTTTCTCAGCTACCTCAAACAACTTTCCTAGAGTGAAACATTTTCTGAAAGCCTTCATGCTTTCTGAAAGGGCATTCTGAAGATTGTTCTCAAGCACCCTCTAAAAGTTCCCCATTTGGGGGGGGGGGGTAATTAATGCACCTAACAAGACACACCACAAGCCCATTTCAAGGAAAACATACACTCTCTTGCTCTCTCCTAACTGTCCTTCTCATTCATAGGCCCCAATAGATTTAGAGAATGTTAGGTTATTGCCTCAAACTGGAATTGGAACATCGTTACAGATAGTCTTCACTTAGTGACCAGTTGCGAAGATGGCAGTAATACTACATCATCTCCTTTTAATGACCCCATAATCCCTTGCAGGGTGGAGTCTGGGCAACTGAATAGAGCTGAGTGTTTACTGGCCGGATGCCCTTCCTATTGCCAATGTGGAATTTTATTCAGCACATATATTCATTGTGTCCAGAGAGAAATATCTGCCTTTACCTAGGATCGAACCCAAGCCTCCTGATTGTGAGGCGAGAGTTCCACCTCTAGACGATCGCACCACTCATGGCAGTAATATGTGGTGGCCAAAAGTTCAATTTCTGACCAATAACCTCCAAATTTAAGGCACCTGACAACAAAAACCTTCCAAGTGAAAAACTGATGAAGGTCTGGTCAGTTTCAAGCTGCAGTACAAAAGGGTTTCTAATCAATTAATTAAGGTCACTGAGCAGAGTCTCTTAACTTGAGGTTAACACATTTTAGGGAAATGTTGCGGACAAAAGCAGCTCAAGAAGAGACAGTTTAAGCGATCTCTCCAGTCTGTAAGGGGGCAACAAAAATGCCAGGCACAAGACACTGTAGGAGAGAACTTTGAATTACACAGCAGCAACCAGGGATTTTTGTATCTCTCTCACTGGGTCACATGTTCACAGCGAACATTTCAATTAACAAACAAGTCATCGGAACAGAATACAGTCACTGCATTCTAAATGAGGAGAGAGTATAGCTACCTATTTGTTAAGTTTGGGATAAATAATGTTTTTGTATTGAGCTTCATAAATGGTAGCTGTGGTTTGGTCAAGAAGTATTTGCCCATTTTGGATTATTATTTTTGTTATTTGTTCATTCGGAATTCCTTTATATGCCAGGAAGACTTACATGAATCACTGACATCAATGGGGGGAAAATGTAGAAGTTCATAAATTTAAAAGAGATAAGTAGTTTTTCACAAACCTGTGATTCATACTGAGATCAAAGGGACTTGAGTAAATCTGATGGGAGCTTTACGTGACAATTTATGCATATCAACAATGTATTCTTGTTCTTGAAACTAAAGGACCTGTCAATTTCTATGCCAAACCAGCTTTTAACTTCAAACTCAATTTGCTGGATAAGCTGCAAGATAACTTAAAAAAAACCCCTCCTGTGAGTGATTGTATGAAAACTGTCCTAATTCAAATTCAAGTAGAGGGGGAAAATTATGTCTCTTCTGACCTGAAACATGGGGAGATGATGTCCAAAAAATCTGGAGAATAAATATAAGGATAGGGAAGGCTTGGCTTATCCTGAATTTGAATCCTTATTCGAATCCTGTTACCATTGTTACCTGAAGGCAAATATAAGCATTTAGTGACCCATATTTAGAATGCACATCTCTGTACATGCTAGTCCAGGTTCTTTAAATGGAATCCAAGAAACAGAAGGAAAAGAGAACTTGCTGTTTATTATGTGAAATTATGTCATACTTACTGATCTTATACCGGGTAAATTCAACAGATACCCCAGAACTGGCACTCTTCTAATAAAACCGATCACCACAGGGAAAAAGCCCCTTTGGGAAAAAACAAACAAACACATTACAAGATTAGAAGATATTTCCAAAATAGGCTGCATTTACACTTTCCTAAGATTTTGTAGCTTATTTTTTGTATGAAGAAATATGTAATTCCTCACATCACATATATTCGTCCCTTTCAGAATGAAGAGTGCGCCCAACTCTAAGTCTTTACATATTTCAAGTAGTTAGTGATACAGAGAGTCTTGCTTACTGACTACTTCTCCAGTGACCATTCAAACTTACAGTGGCAATGGGAATTAAACAGATTTCTACAGAAGCTGGTTATCTTTCTCTGGTAGTTTCTACCTATCTGGTTTGACAGAGTTGGCATGCTCTAAATCCCATTGATCCCACTGAGTAATCCTTCTGTGTCATGGTGCCTGTCCTTGGAACACCACTTCACCTGAGATTCTTATGCCTGCCCCACTTCTGACCATGATTAAATGAGCCCTTAAAACCTGGCTCCGTTCTACACCAGGGTTACAATGAGCAGTAAGCCCCTTATGGGATGCTTTGACTGTTTCATTAAATGTTGATTATCTCCAGACATTCTTTTGGACAACATATTATGTAGTTTTGTTGGGTTTATTCTTGCAAAGATGCCCAGATATACAGGAGGAGGCAGCCTGTAAGTCTAATAAATGAACAATTATTTCTATACAAATTTTCTTTTTGGCAGTAAGATGCATTCACCTGGGGTTGTGTGCCAGAATTCACAAGGCAGCAGTGTAGGGAACTACTACAAGTAGTCCTTGACTTACAACAGTTCATTTAGTGACCATTCAAACTTACAACGGCACTGAGAAAAAGTGAATCCAGCTGGCCGGGGGGCCTGTGAAATATCCAGCCCCACGGAAATTGTGAATGTTGCGGTTTTGTTTTTAAAGTGTTGTCTTTGTCTAGTTTTCCCCCTTTCCCTTGTCTATTGTGAGCCGCCCGGAGTCCTTCGGGAGTGGGCGGCATACAAGACAAATAAAATAAAATCAAAATCAAATCAAATTATGACCAGTACGACCACTGCAGCATCCCCATGGTCACACAATCAAAATTCAGAGGCTTAACAACTGGATCATCTTTATGACAGTTGCAGTGTCCCGGGGTCAGGTGATCAGCTTTTGCCACCTTCTGACAAGCAAAGTCAATGGGGAAGCCAGATTCATTTAATGACCCTGTTCCTCACTTAACGTATGCAATGATTCAAACTGTGGCAAGAAAATTTGTAAAATTGTCCAAAATAAATTTTGAGCTCAATTGTGAACGTAACTCGAGGACTACCTGTATTTTTTTTCCTTGCACATATTGCCAACAGTGCAATAGGAGAGAAACAACCCACCATGAAATGCAATTCTGTACTAGAAATGATTGCTAGCATAAAGCTTGCACTCTTCTACATTTCTATCTACCCTATTTTTCAGAGTATAAGACACAACTTTTTCTCCCCAAAAAGAGGGTGAAAATCTCAGTGTGTCTTATAGACTGAATATAGTATTTTTTGCCTACCTAAACCCTACCCCCTTTGCAAAAATGGACGTGCAGAGGTGCTCCTGGGGCAAAAACGAGCAATTTTTGCTCATTTTTGGTCCCCCCCCCCAGCCTCCAGGAGCACTCTACAAGCCTCCCAAAGCTCTGCATGCCCCCCCCCCCCCCGTTTTTGAGTGCAAAAAAACGAGGCCTGCAGAGGGTCTGGGAGGCCTGCAAACTTTTTTTTTTATATGTACCTCTTCAAAATCATGGTGCGTGTAGTCCAAAAGTACAGTAAATATTTTTTTCTAAATGAGATTTCAAGCACTATTCCTCACATATCTGAAATCACAAATGTCTATAAACTCCTCCGGCAGAATTTGTTTTTTTCTTAGTGATAGCCAACCAAAAGCATATTTGGAACCAAACTTAAATGGCCTCCCTGCGATGGATACATTTGATATGTAATTAAATAAAAATTACCTGAATAAAAGGAAGAAGCCATAAATTTCAAAGACCATTCCTATCAGAGGCCAGCCAATGAGAACTATAAATACACCACCCAAGAAGAAACCTGTGGCTTTCAGTTTGTGTTTCTGGAAAAAGAATCTGAAAGTTCTTTCTAAACCAATTACAAAAGCCAGGCCAGCCACAAATAAAACCTGCAAAAAATGAAAACAAAAGTATTTGAAGATAGGAAATATTCAGAGAGAAAATACTCAGATTCAAAATAAATGTTCTCCAAATATCTATGCCAACAATTTGCTAGGAAATAGGAATGTCTTAAAGGTATCTTTATAATGTTGGCACAATAAAAAAACATAACTGTTTGTGAAGGGAGATAAATAATTTACAGTATAAACACTTAGGGGTATTACTAACATGATAGATTAGAGAGGAACATTTATTTTTCTCCTACCTTTATTACATTTATAAATAAGGCAATGAACATACTTAATACTCCTCCTTTCTTCTATTTTCTCCACAACAACCACGCTGTGAGGTGGTTTGGGCCGAGAGAGAGGGATTGGCCCAAAGTCAGCCAGCTGACTTTCATGCCTCTGTTGCTAAGGATTAGATCTATCTATCATCTATCTATCTATCTATCTATCTATCTATCTATCTATCTATCTATCTACTATTTATTTATCTATCTATCTATCTATCTATCTATCTATCTATCTATCATCTATCTATCTATCTATCTATCTATCTATCTATCTATCTATCTATCTATCTATCTATCTATCGCTGTGTGTTTGTATGTTCCAGCATAACTCTGGAACCCCTTGAGCAATTTCAACCAAACTTGGTACACAGATGACTTACTCTCTGGAGAAAAATACTGTGGGGATAAGACACCCCTAGGGGTGTGTGTTCTGTTAAGATACAGCCTGTTGTGCCGTACTTCCGTATTGGCTTCTACTGTACAGCGCAGTGGAGTTGCCATGGTAAGGGCTTCACAGTACTCCACAAGGGGGCTCCCTCTGGTAAGGGGGAAAATCCAGCATTAGAAATTACATTTGGTCCAGACATTTTCCCCCTATAAATAAATACCCGGGCAATGCTGGGTTATCATCTAGTATGGTAATAGGTATGTGCAAAACCTACTATTGTAAAAATAGAATCTTTCATCTCCAGAATAATTTGTATACACAACTAGCAATAAGTGTTTTAGTTAAGTAATTAATATCTCACTTAGTGACATTTCCCACACTGTTGTATTTTAACATTCAGTTTTGTCTCCTCTCCCAAACCGAAGTTTAGATTAACACAATACACTGAACATTAACCCTACATTGGCAAAACACAATTCTTGTTCAACTAACAGATTGTAACAGAACAAGTATAGGTAGTCCTTGACTTACAACCATTTGAAGTTATAACTACTGGAAAAAAGTGACTTATGACCATTTTCCACTTAGGACAGTTGGATCATCCCCATGTCATGTGATCAAAACCCAGACATTTAGCAACTAGCATGTATTTACAACAGTTGCAACGTCCCGGGGTTATGTATGTGATCACTTTCTGCAACCTTCTGACAAGCAAAATCAACGGGGAAGCCAGCCCCTAACTCCACAACTTGCAGTGATTCACTTAACAACTATGGCAAGAAAAGTTGTAATATGGGATACTACTTTTCAACAGAAATTCTAGGTTCAATTGTGGTCGTGAGTCAAAGATTACCTGTAAACCATATTAAAACTTTATAATATAATGCTCTGGCAATCTATATCAAAGAAGAATTGATGCCTTTGAATTATCGTGCTGGCATAAATTATTGGGTACACCATGGAGAGACAGTGTAACTAACAGAGAGGTTTTAAATCGTATAAAACCAGATACATCACTAGAAGCTAAAATTACAAGATTACATTTGATTTACTTTGGCCATGTCATGTGCGTAAATTCATTGGAGAAGGCAATGATGCTAGGAATGCTTTTTGGAACAAGAAGAAGAGGCAAGCAAAGAACATGCTTGCTTGATAACATCAAATTTGATACAAAGTTGAATATCCAACAACTGAAGAAAAAAAAACCCTGCGCTTGACAGGGTAGCATAGACAGCACTTGCCTATAAAGTGTCAAAAGTCAGACACAACTTAATGTTTAAAAAACAACAATGGTCTGCCTACTCCAAGTATGAGTTTCTACAACTTGTTGAATCTCGAGCTATCCAATCTCATTTCTGCCAAGGCCGTTGTGTGAATTTGGCCAGAGGGGAATTACATGAATTGTCTGTGTTAAACATAGGCACTTTCAGAATCCTATTATTCGGTGTAAATGTTATTCATGCAAAACTACTTACATTTCCAATAGCTAATAGTGCTTTGTCGAAAAAAAGGATCATTCCAAAGAAAAGAAAAAATACTCCAAAACCTGTAAGACCCATCCCAATTTCTGCAAGACAAAAAAGAAAAGGAATATTAATTACTCAGTGTTAGCAAGAAAACAAAATAATCATTGAAACTTTATACAGAGTTATAACATTAGCCAAGGTCATTTTAAAATTGGCTCCAACTTATTGGGTTTTTTTAAAAAAAAAAAAACCTGACATTTGCCCTCTTTTGAGATAGAAACATGCTATTTTGAAGGAACTTCTATAAGAATATTTTTGTTTTGATTACTGACACTTTTGTCTCTAAAAATAGCCAATATTTGATACAGAGCTGATTTATAGATTCAGCTATTACGGGGGTGTTAAACTTGCATCATCACATGACATATCGGACTTTCCCCCCTTTGCTAAACTAGGCATGGACATGGCCAGCACATGACACATCTAGCCCACCGGCCACGAGTTTGACAGGCCTGAGCTATCACATTTGCAGTCACAACTGTCCTTTTCCCTTTTTTGTCTCCCACAGTAGGCTTATCTACTAGGTTTCTAAAACATTTGTTAATTGTCTAATGTAAAGAAACTCTCCCAACACTCCGTGGTGCTGAGATCCAGAATACCCATTCAAAGCAGAATTCACGAGGAAGTATTAAATTCAATTAACACATTCTCTCTCAAATTACTTATTACATTTATAAATAATGCCATCCCTGCCAATTCACTTCTCCAGTAATCTTAGCAGACGTTTTTTCTGTGCATGCACAGACAACTGGAAATATTTTGTAGAGTCAGCTGTCACTGTTCAAAGCAGCCATTAAGCCCTACAAAGACACGGGTGCTTTAAAAAAGTGAACTCTGTTTTATATAAATGCATTTTTGAGAATATTCTTTTCAAATATTTTGCAAATGTCAAACATAAATGTTGGCCATAGGATCCATAACTGCACATTATGAAGATGCAATCATTTTTCCACTCAGTTTAGAGACTTTTTAAAATAACCTACTTATATTTCTTCCATGAAGGCTATTTTAAAAAAAGTATAGACCCATGATTAACTAAATGCAAAAAAAATAGTTTTTTACCAAGTAAACTGAAACATCAGTTTTACTCCAACATTAAATCTTTGCTTCAATAATGTATTTTGATTTTAACACAGATCTGGTCCACCTATTCTAGCATTGCAATTCATTATCTAAAGACCTTACAATGAAAATAACCATAATATATTACTTTATTGATGTATTAGTAGTACAAAGTAAGATAAACTCTTGAAACATTTTAAAATTTGTAGCTCAAGGAACCAGTAAAGAAAACCCAATCAAGGAACTACCAACTTAGACAAACTAACTGTAAACAATAATAATCAAGGAACCACCAAAAACACTCCCACCAACACTGACAAAACAAATCACTAGTACAGAGAGAAAACCCTGCTCCCTTCTAGCATTGATCATGTTACCTAGTTGGGTAATGAGACGTCTGCGAGAAAATAATGAGATTTAGAGAGCACCAAGAACCTACAGTATTTATAAATTATTTTAATTTTTCAGACAGCAGTCTTAAGCAGAATAAACTGTTATAATGAGCATTGATTTTATTTTTAAGAATTAATATGATTACCAGGAAATGTTTAATAGGCAGGTACATAGAGGCAATTGAGAAAGCAAAGAGCTGGAAGAGGAACAAAGCAATCTACCTTTCTTTTGCAATCAGCATAGAAACTGAGCAGGCTGCTAAGGAAAGGAAGCTTTATTTCAGTATTTAGTAAAGAAATGCAGCCGAACTCATGTTCTCGCCTTTGTGAACTTCAAACTTGATTTTGAAGTTCGGGAACTGTTAATTTTTGAAAGAATATACAAGTTATTGTTTCATTAAAATTCTTTTTTCCCCCAATTTTGTTGTATTTAAGTACAATGACAATAATTATACTTATATTTGTACTTATACTTTTAAGCTACATATATCCAAATACACTTTGGACAACAGAAACTAAACATAAACTGGACTGTTTCATGACTCTGGAATATTTCTGCAAATCAACAGAGAAATAGAACATATTTATGCTTTAAGTAGTGACTTAGATTTTTTGACAGATTTAAATTGAGGAGATAAAGAGGTTTCAGATTTCTGACATTAACCCAATAGTAAGAGAGAGAAAGGAGTGAACAGCAAAATTGCTTTCAGTACCTAAAATTAACTGCTCCATGGGGACAGTACAGGAGGATGGAGCTCCAAAGAAGGCCAATTACTATGGGGCAAGACATTACAACATAGATAATGATGCCTTCAATATAGATTAAAATAAACAGCTTAAAAGTTCCAAGCATGTAACAGATTTCTGTATAACTTTCTAAAAGTTTTGCTTTAAAAGTTGTAATACATCTGGCACTAAATTGATTCTCATAATTATGAATTTGCTTCTTTATGTTCCATGATGTTGCATAATATTCACATTACTTGTGTAAACATGTTAAACGTTTTCTTGTGCAACTTTTATGAGTAGCAATGAAATCATTTTATTTTAGACAACTTAACCAAAGCAGCACTAATTTATCCAACTGAGGTATGGGTTATTATACACTACACGGAAAAGGCTGCTTCTATATAAGACTGCTTATCATAAAAGTATCAATTCTGTGAGCACTTACTCAAATATAGCCAACAGAATTCAACACATGCCAGTGTAAGCATTCCTGAAGTGCTCACAAAAAGAACAGGTGTTAGATAAACCATTTTATTGCTGCTTCTCACAAGTTATTTACGGAATCTAGTCTTAGATGTAGCATGACAATTAGCCATTGATCACTCAGTCTGCCACATATTGGTCCAACTATCTTTTATGTTTAGACTTTATATAATTTGTGGAAGCAGGAACTTTTTCTTCCATTATTAAAATCTCCATAACACCAAATACTTACACGTGCAATAAATGATAGCCTGTGCCTTAATGCAGCTCTGTATTTAAATATTTCACTTAGTAGCCACAGGTGAGAAGTTATTTCACACGGGCAAAATAACTGCTTGGTAGAGGTGGGAAACTGCTTCCTTTACACCTAGCCAAACAATTTAGCATCCCTCCTCTTCAGAAGGCTAAATGCAAACATTTTAAGGGATTTTAAAACAAGGCTGCATATCATTCAACTCTTGAATTATACAAGAAATTCCAAGTATTCCAACACTGATGTTCAGATTATTTTCCTACAGGAGAGAATACATTTGGCTCAGGGTTGAACAATAGTCCTTGGTGCTCTGAGTTTGGGTTACAGATATTTCATTACCCAACTATGTAACATCATGAGTACTACTGAGTGTGGGAATTGCTGTAGTTTACTGTTGGTAAGGGTGTGGTTTCATTTTACTAGTTCCTTGGTTAGAGTATAAAAACAGAGCAAACCCTACACTCACTAGGATTCATGTTGTTACATAGTTGGGTAATAAATGCCTGCAGGCAAACAATGAAGCTCAAATACACTGCACATCATTTTGAACCAACATATGGCAAGAGAACACATTCTATCTTAAATAATATTTTCCTGACAGCTCAGCAGGGATGACTTTATGCCAGCTTTCCTTATTTAATCCATTGACTGCCAAGTGAATTTGAGTTTCACATCCTAAATCCACCTACTAAAATCCAACACAGCTGGAGGGCCCTCAGGGTGGAGGCACTCTGCAATTAGAGCATGTCTGATGCTCATATAAAATATACATTTTTTTCATATAAAAGCCACTACTACCTCCACTTTTTTAAAAAAATAACAAGACAAGGGTACAGGTACAGTGGTAGGAATCATACTGCGTGAGAGGTTGTGAAACACTCTTCCATCCCAAAATAATGAGTGCAGTAGTAGCAAATAATGATGGATACACACACACACACATTATTAATTGCTACTACCGCAATTGCTATTTGCTACTACCACAATTGTTATACATACATACACATATGCACACATATATATGCATACACACACATACTTATTATCTATCTATATCTATTTATATCTTTATTATCTATCTATCTATCTATCTATCTATCTATCTATCTAATCTATCTATGCTATCTATCAATCTATCTATCTATGCATACACACACCACACATATATACATACATGTATGTAAACCACACACACTGAAGCCCAGCTCAACTATTCCTGAATTAACTGCCCGGTCGCACCCATGCAGCTTTTTCCGCTGCTGCCTTTGTGCCCATTCATTTTAGATTATATTTATTCTACTTATATTAGGTGAAGAAAGGGGAACCTTCCAGACAGGGTGTTTCCAAGGGGGGATGTCTCCCATTCCACGCCCCAATCCAGGCGATGCTAAAACCATTTAATGTTAACCATCACCGTTGGGAGAGCAATGAGGGATTCGTGGGTCAGAACGACGGGTAAAAAGCTAGGAAGAAAGCTGAAAATGGGGAGGAGAACACCAAAAATCACTACTACAGGAGCAACAATATTTGACCTCCGCCCCCCTCCCCTCCTCTCCCCCCAATTCACCCACTCTGTGTATCCGTGAGGGAAATCATGATGTCGGTAAGAGCCGCCGCGCCAGCCGGACAAAGAACTGAAGAGAAGGAGCCGGAGCCGCCTCAGGAGCCTGTCCGCCACGTCCTCCGGAAACACGCAGCCCCCTCAGACTACCCGGCTTTCGGCTGCCGACCCGCCTCCGCCTGCCGCCGAGGCGCCCGCTGCTGCCGCCGCGATCCAAAACGCCATCCCATTGGGGCGAGAGAGCCCAGCCAATCAGCGCCGGCTTTATTCCGCTTCCTTCCTCCGGCTGTCGAGGTGGGAAGGGGCGGAGCTTTCGGCTGCGCTGAGGTGGCCGAGGGTATAAAAAGCGCGAGGATCCGGAGGGGAGAGCGCGCGCCGCGGCGGATTGGCTGAGGCAGGCCCGGAAAGGGCGGGAGGGAGAAAGAAAGAAAAAGAACATGGAGGGGCGGGGCCAGGACGCCGGCTGGGGGGTTTCTTGAGCGCGGCGTGAGGGGAGAAAGGCAGTACGAGAGGTTCGTCTTCTCATTTGGGGGAAGGGGAGGGAATGGGCGGCAGGTCGAAGGCTGCTCCGGGAGGGACCCAGAGGTGATTCCCCCCCCCGCCTTCAAGAGGCAACTGGACTTGTTTTTTTTCTTTGAGGACGTTTCGCTTCTCATCCAAGAAGCTTCTTCAGCTCTGACAGGATAGTGAGGAATGGAAGGGTTTATATTCCTTGCATCTTTGCATCCTTTTAGAGGGTCGTTGCATCCTTTTAGAGGATCGTTGAATCATTTGCATCCTTTTAGAGCGTCGTTGAAGCACTTGGAGGCTTATCTGTGTCCTCAGGGTCACACCTGAGTAGTGCAAATGATTCCTGTAGTCTGCCATTTTTCCCTCAGGAAATCCATTCCTATTCCCCACAGCATTCAAAGGTTGTTCACCCCAAATTGTATAGTTAAAAGCCTGTAGAGATTATCAGTCCTCCAGGTCATGGTTGTCCCCAAGGTGCTTTTTTTTGTCTGGAGGGCAACTGGACTTTCTTGGTTTTTCTTTGAAGATGTTTCACTTCTCATCCAAGAAGCTTCTTCAGCTCCCACAGTATGGTGGGGAAGGGAAGGATTTATGTTCTTTGCAGGCAGCTGGTCATTTGCATCCTTTTAGAGCAGTGCTTCTCAACTTGGCCCACCTGAAGATGCGTGGACTTCAACTCCCAGGATTCTGGGAGTTGAGATCCACGCATCTTCAGGTGACCAAGGTTGAGAAGCACTGTTTTAGAGGGCCGTGAAGCACTTGGAGTTTTATCAGTGTCATCAGGGTCGCCTGAGTGGTGCAAATGGTTCCTGTAATCTGCAATTTTTCCCTCTGGAAACCCATTCCTACTCACCATTCAAAGGGAGTTCATCTCAAATTGTATAGTTAAAAGTCTGTAGAGATTCTCAGTCATCCAGGTCATGGTTGTCCCAAAAGTGCTTTTTTGTGTTTCCAGTCTCCAGAAGGCCTCCGGGTGGCGGGGGAAGCCATTTTTGCCCTCCCCAGGCTCCAAGAAAGCTGTGTGCGCATACGCAGGGGGAACAGTGTGGGGGGGCATTAAATTATGGGGGTGGGCACATGAGCATGCAGCGTTAGCGCGTGCTCACGTCCCTTTGGTACCTGAGGTGAAAAAGGTTCGCCATCACTGGCGTATGCTAATCTAATTTTTCTTTTTCCACAAGAAAAGGACATACTGGTATGTATTTGTTGGATTAATATCCTTTCTTTCGTTAAAAATTTCAAGTGAGTGAACATCATGTTCCCTTTCCCCATTTCTCCCACAACAGCCCTGTGAGGTGAATTGAAGGAGGAGGACTTGGTTGATGGCTGTCTTGCAATGAGGACCATTATCCTAAATTGCAAGGAAAAATCAATAAAGGAGGAGGGGTTGGTGCCACCCTGTGACCCAGTGTTGTTTTACAAAGGAGAGAGAGAATATATATATACACACATATATATATATATATATATGTGTGTGTGTGTGTATATGTATATATGCGTATACACACACACACACACATATATATATATATATATATATATGTATGTGTGTGTTATATTTGTGCTGATAAATAAATAAAGGGAGACTAGTATAGATCTATTTCAAGCTATTTAGCTCTCATCAGCTAGCCATACCCTTACTGGGATTCAAACCTGTGGTGTATTGCATCTTAGGCAGACGTCTTAGCCATTAAGCCACAGGTCCTCCTTATCAGCAGAAGCCAGGGAGGAAGGTATATATTCAACCACTGGTATGCCCCAATTATGGGAGGAAGCTAACTGCTTCCATTATATGTCAATCGGCTCGTCACAAGAGTCCATCACGACAGAAACCCAATATTTTTACTGTTGCCTTTGTTATATTTGTGTTATATTTGTGCTGATAAATAAATAAAGGGAGACTAGTATAGATCTATTTCAAGCTATTTAGCTCTCATCAGCTAGCCATACCCTTACTGGGATTATTGCATCTTAGGCAGACGTCTTAGCCAAGAGTTATTTTATTCTAGGGATTTTTTTAATTGACTTATATTTTGTATTTCTTAACTACCCATCTCCCTCAGAGGAGTGCTAACTGAGCAACATCCAGCCAATGAACCTCTTCATTCAGAAACATGTTCATACAACATGCTTAATTTAAGCTAAGCATGGCTTGCTGAACTTTCCCCAAATCCGTCTTCTGACCATGCTTACGCATGAGGTGGAAATAAAGCTGCTGCTGTAGGTTTGGAACTGAAGAAAGGTGTATGACCAGTTATGGTTCCTGCTGGGATGGAATAGGAGAGGAAAGGGATGATTTTTTTTTCCTGTTCAAACTAAATATATTTGCTACTTGCCAAAGTAATGTTGGAAGAAATGTCCATCTGGGTTCAGTTCCAAGTGTGGAAAAAGGCGCTAGATACATAGAAGTTGCTTGGAAAGAAGGTTTATTGATAATGGACAGGATCACATGGCTTGAGATCTGGGCAAGAAAAGGGCAGAGATACTGAGAATGCTTGGGTTTTATGCCCTCTGTTGGGCTTTGAATTTCAGCTTGTATTCTGATTGGTTGTCAGACTCCCATGGGGCCATGCAGGGGCAGGTTGTCTTTTGAGTCCCAGGCTTGGTTGACTCTTGCTGGGTGATGATGTAATGAAAGGCCTTTGGCCAATTCCTACTATGGCTCTGCCTGAAGGAGGTAGATCTTTGTTATGTAGAATAGACTGGCTGAGGCCTCAATGGCCCATTGACAAAGGTGGGGTAGGGACTGAGTTTCTGCCTCCCTTTTAGGGAAAATATTCTGCCCTTTTAATATTTCCTAAAATATCTCATTTTCCTAGAAGAGGGGTAGGTGGTAACTTCCTACAGTCATAAGTGCAGATTTGAATCAGAACTTAGCGTGCAGAGCCATGACTAAGATTTCACCTTATCATCAGGAAAATATTTCTATGATAAGCTGTTCTAGAGACTGATTCACCAAATATTACATGAAATACCATGTAAACTTGCAAAACTATGTTCTTTTTTCCACATAGACTGTTATGGCAGCTCATTATGACAGAATTGTGTGATTGTTCAAGACAGACAGATATGTCTTATCTAGAAACTCCAGTCCTAAAAAATTGTCTGAAAGCTTTGGCAGTGATGCTGTAATGTTAGCAGTGAGGGCAAGGCTGTTTTTGGTCTTTTTGGGTGGTTTTTTTGACAGAAGAGGATATTTGGTAAATTTAGTATAGTTTAAAAAGTCCATGAAAAACTGCTTGCTTTCCATATTTGGAAGCTGCAAAAACAGGTTGGAACTTCATCTAGTTAGCACTTTTCTGGATAGAAGTTCCATTCTGATGTGGAAGCAGATAGAAAGCAGTAACACTGACAATAGCAAATATTTTGTAATGGTTGAAATGCAGGTCCTCTGTTTTGAAATACTATGTAACAAGCAGAAATTCCGCGAGTGTAATCGTTGTTAACTTTGCTTCTCTTACTCAAATGTCAAATGTATATCTGAGCTGATTCTCTGTAGAACATGGGCAGAGTGGGGAATTCACAGGTTTCAGTACTTCATTTCCTCCCCCCCCCCAAAAAAAAAAATTCAACCTACAAAACTAATGTTGGGGAAGCAGCCTCTCTGTGCGAAATTATCTGGAACACGTCTGACAAAGTTGAACGGTTTAAGAATGCCTTTATGTTGTTGGAAGAAATGTCCATCTGGGTTCAGTTCCAAGTGAGGAAAAAGACATTGGATTCATGGAAGTTGCTTGGAAAGAAGGTTTATTGATGATGGACAGGACCACATGGTTTGAGGTCCTAGAGGGTGGGGGGAGGGAAGAGATGCTGAGAATGTCCTGGTTCTATGCCCTCTCTGGGCTTTTGAATTTGAGCTTGTATTCTGATTGGTTGTCAGATTCCCATGGGCCATGCAGGGGCAACTCTGCAGGCTGACCTAAGTCCCAGGCTTGGTTGAGCCTTGTTGGGTGATGATGTAATGAAAGGGCTTTGGCCAATTCCTATTATGGCTCTGCCCGAAGGAGGTAGATCTTTGTTATGTAGAATAGACTGGCTCAGGCCTTAATGACCCATTGACAAAGGTGGGGGGGGGGGCTGAGTTTCTGCCTCCCTTTTAGGGAAAATATTCTGCCCTTTTAATATGTCCTAAAATATCTCATTTTTCTAGGAGAGGGGTGGGTGCTAACTTCCTATAATGTGGTACTGAAAAAACAGTGGTATAAATTAAATGAACTTTTTTTAAGAAGGGAATGCAAGGAACTTCAGAAAATGGGGATTTGATGGAATTCCTCTGATGACTACAATATTAGGGCAAGCATTTATGCAAGTCCTTTCTTCGATCTAGAGGTTTTTTAAAGATTTATTTCTTAAAGGGGTTTTTGTTTTGCAAAGTACTAATGGCAGCATCTTTTTTATTTACTTCTGTATATTGGCTTGTCTTTGTTTTGATGCTTTCTAGGAGTCATTCTCAGTCCTAGGAAACAGGCAAATCGCTTCTAAAATCTTGCCAAGAAAACTTCAGGGACTTTTCCAGGCAGTTGCCAGGACTCAACACTGCCTCGAAGATTCCCCCTCCCCTAAAAAACCCCAACCCATAGCAATGTTTCTTAACCTTGGCAACCTGAAGAGGTGTGTAGAATTCAACTCCCTAAACTGAGCCAAAAAAAGATGAATTTGAACAGATTATATGCTGCTCTCTAGTGGCCACAATAGGTTGCATACAAGAAAGAAAACATCCTAGGAATTATCTTTTGTCCCAATGTCACTGACAATTGAAAGTTGCATAGCTCAGAGAAGAGTTTAAACCAATCCAATCAACAATCTCCCAATGTTAACAGTGTGCCAGATTTTTAAACTACTACTTTGCTCTGCCTGATATTCAGGTTAGTTGCATATGTTGGAAGAAATGTCCATCTGGGTTCAGTTCCAAGTGAGGAAAAAGGCACTAGAAACCTGGAGACTGTTTGGAAAGATGGTTTAATGGTGGACAGGACCACATGGTTTGAGATGCTGTGGAAAAGGGGATCACATGCCTTGAAGATCTTGAAGAAAAAGGGAAGAGATGCGGAGAGTGCCCTGGTTTTATGCCCTCTCTGGGCCCCACCCTAGAGCTTCCAGTTCCTGCGCAGGAAATGCACTCTGATTAGTAGTCAGACTCCCAGGGGGTGGGGGTCTTAGATAACTTTGTAGGCTGTCTGTCTTTTGAGTCCCAAGCTTAGTTGAGCTGTTGCTGGGTGATATAATCCAGCCAGGTGCCATGTGGTGAATTCTGTTGCTAGATGGGTAGAGGACTAATCCTATCATGTCCTGAGGGCCATGTCTTAATCCCATCATCCTGGGCTGAAGAGGATAGATCTTTGTTATGTAGAATAGACTGGCTCAGGTCTTAATAGCCCATTGACGGGGTGGGAAAGTGCGGGGCTGATTTTTGCATCCCTTTTAGGGGAAATATTCTGTCCTTTTAATATTTGCTAAAATATCTCATTTTTAGCAATAGCAATAGCAGTTAGACTTATATACGGCTTCATAGGGCTTTCAGCCCTCTCTAAGCGGTTTACAGAGTCAGCATATCGCCCCCACAGTCTGGGTCCTCATTTCACCCACCTCGGAAGGATGGAAGGCTGAGTCAACCTTGAGCCGGTGAGATTAGAACCGCTGAACTGCAGATAACAGTCAGCTGAAGTGGCCTGCAGTACTGCACCCTAACCACTGCGCCACCTCTGCTCTTTTTTTTCTAGGAGAGGGGTGGGTGCTAACTTCCTACACATATTTCAGGAGAAACTAAGCTTGTTTGCTATTTTAGGACTTCTGAATTGTTCCTTATCTTATAAAAGATATCGCATTACTCTAGATTTTGAGTGTTTTCTTAATGGTCTTTTGCGTTATAGTCTTTGTTTTTAGTTTAAAATCTGGATTTAAAAAAAGTAAACTGGCTTTAAAATGAAAAAGGCTATCTAATAACAAACTATTATTGCTCTTTTCACACAGAGTTCAGGGCAAAGTAAAATGTTTTCCTTCCTCAGAAGACTTGAGGACCAGTGGCAATTTGGAGATCTTAAGCACTACATGATGTCTGTCAACTTGCTGAATTTAATAAGTTGTAAGTGAGACTGGGGATGCTGTACCCATTGAACAGGGTTGAAACACATAGTCCAACACTGGCATTTTATTCATCCTGTTAGGGTTAGCATAGAGTACAAGTCTTGTTCTAAATTGCGAAGTTGTGTCCGACCCATTGTGACCCCATAGACAATGTTCCTCCAGGCTTTCTTGTCCTCTACCATCCCCCAGAGTCCATTTAAGCTCACGCATACTGCTTTGGTGACTCCATCCACCTCATTCTCTGTTGTCCACTTCTTTTGCCCTCAGTCTTTCCCAGCATTAGACTCTTCTCCTTCCTTCTCATTCGGTGACCAAAGTATTTGAGTTTCATCTTCAAGATCTGGCCTTCTAAAGAGCAATCAGGGTTGATCTCTAGGACTGACCAGTTGGATCGCCTTGCAGTCCAAGGGACTTGCAGGATCTTCTCCAGCACCAGAGTTCAAAGGCCTCCATTCTTTGGCGCTCAGCCTTTCTTATTGTCCAACTTTCACAGCCATACATTGCAACTGGGAAAACCACAGCCTTGATTATACAAGAGTACAAGTCCTCGATTTACAGCAACTTTTTTTTTTGCAGGAAGAAACTGTTGGAGCATTGCTTTGATCAATATTTGTTAGTGAAGCTCTTCAAAGGCGATGTCAACGACTCTTTCGGGTAAGTCATGCTTCCAAAATACTTTATTACAACAGGTATATATACCTGTTACTGGATATAATGATTGACAAGTTTAGTCATCATGGAGCTTGCCTTTCTTTAGAGCTACTTTGGAGGCTTGGTTGGAGCAAGCATAAGAGAAAGAGAAAGCATGACAATTCCTTACATTGAATCCAGGGTGTATTAATTTTCCACCAAATGGAAAACAAAATGTTGCAATTTCCCCCTACTTCAGTGCTGCAGGAGGAGCTGGCATCTGTTGACGATGAGCTGCAGGCATTGGAAATCCAGATTCAAGAACTTCTTGAACATCAGCAACAACTCATTCAAAAGAAGGCCACCTTGAAGAAGAAAATAAGACAGTTTTCCGATACGGAAAGCGGGAGCAGCAAAGAGGCTGATTCAGCAACCGAGGACTGGAAAAAAGAAGGTCTTGCAAGTTCAGAATCTTTATTATGTTGACGTTTAAGTCAAACAATGACCTAAACTACATTACATTTAATATTCAAAAGATGTCCACTGCTATTAAATGCAAAGGCTGTCCATTTTATGTTCGTCTCTTTTTCAGTTAAATTGGGGTGAAAGCAGCATATGTCCTCTACTGCATGCTCTCCATAATCCTTCTTCATGCAGAGTTCCCGCTCATGTTGCTTCAGATGAATTTAAATTTGGGGAAGATTCTTCACTGCTATATTAAGCAGTTTGACGTGCAAATAACCACCAGTTTGATGTTCAATTAGATCAGGGGTGTCAAACTCGATTTTCTTGAGGGCTGCATCAGGGTTGTGTTTGACCTTAGGGGGCGTGGCCAGCTCAACGTCACTTTAAAGTTTAAAAGTTGTTTTTAAATGTTCTTTTCACAGACTTTCCATGGTCCACAAAGATTAGGGCTGTGTTACAAAAGAGCTTTGGCCTCCAGGAATTTAGGCCCTTGCAGCTGGAGACAATTAATGCAACCATGGCAGGCAGAGATGTGTTCCTTGTCATGCCTACTGGAGGGGGAAAGAGCCTGTGTTATCAGTTGCCAGCAGAAGGATCTCAGGGTAAGGACCTGTGCTTTGCAACTCCAGCAACTGTTGCTGGTTCAAGCCAGTAAGAAGTAATGGATTCATACTGCATAATGTTCTAACAGCCTTTTCCAGCCTAATGCTCTTTAGACCAGTTAGGACAAACAGATAGGAAAACCTTTTCCTTCCAAATAATTCAATCTGCTGATAAAGATTGGTGTTAAGCAATTCTAGTGCAACAAGCCACCTAGAATAGTGCCCCCACCCCAGCACACCTTTTGGCACTAGATATCGGTTCTGTGGAGGGAGGGTTTTCCATGGACCAGGAGGGGGTGTGGTTTCATGTGCTGCTGCATCCCATGGATGGGGTTTCATTTTGTCAGGATTCCAAATAGCATCCAAAAGTAAATCAGAGTCAAAGGCAAAGTATTGCTCAAAGTACCAATTTATTAAGAGAGCCATGTTGGCACATCTGGGGGGAAACCCGAATCTGAAAGCTTTCCGGTTTTCCCCACCCAGTTGAAAGTTCAAGATCTTGCCCCCACACCCACAAGTCCATCCAATGGTCCAATCTCCCACTGCCATGCTGGCAGTTCCACCCATCCAGTTCCGGCCAGGTGCAGAGGTGCAAAGACAAAGGAATGCCTTGACTTTCTAGAAAGAATTTTGTTATGGCTACATTGCATCTCACTCCTATAATCCCCCCTCCCATTTCCCCACAATAGAAAATGCATAGTAGACTAATAGAAAGTGTGGCAGCTCAAAGATCCAAAAGAAAAGATGGCTGCAGACCTGACATATTTGTTTGCACAGTCCGGTTGCTGGTATGCCGATCCATGGACCAGAGGTTGGGGTTGAATATAAACAGAGAGCAAACCTCACTCCTTATTAGCACTGATGATGTTGCCTAGTTTGGGTAATGATATGTCTGCAGGAAAACAATCAAACTCAGGCAGCATGAAGGACCCCTCTGCTTTCCTTCTGCAGTATGACATTTCTCTTATTAAATGAAAATGTGCCAACAAAGAAAATACATTTTTCCAATGATTAAGTCATACAATTTTCTTTTTGTTCCAGGCTTTACCCTTTTTTTTAATAATATACTTTTTTATTTTCCATTTTCATAACATACAGGCTTTACCCTTGTGATCTGTCCTCTCATCTCCCTCATGGAGGATCAGCTAATGATGTTGGAACAGCTGGGTATATCGGCAACTTTACTGAACGCTTCCAGCAGCAAGGTATGGCTTGATTACCAGAAATGTTGGTTTTTTGAAAGCAGCAGCTGTAAGTGAACAAGAGTGTGATTCTGCTGATTAGAATGAGTTTTGCCACCAAAATGACATAGGAAAAAGATCTATATGTTGATGCCACGACAAACAACCTTGGATTTAACACTTGATTGAAAAGCCAAAGGTGCTTTTCCAAAAGGCAACTGGACTTCCTTGATTCCCCCCCCCCCCCCCCGAAAACGTTTCACTTCAGTTCTTCAGAATCGAAGAAGCTTGTTGGATGAGAAGTGAAACGTTTTCAGGGGGGGTGGGGAATAAAAAGAAGAAAGTCCAGTTGCCTTTTGGAAAAGCATCTTTGGGGGACAGTCATGATCTGGATGATTGAGAATCTGCACACACTTCCCTCTTGGAAATGATCTCTCTTTATCTGGCAGACAAATCAGAACTTACCTCTGTGACCTTAGTTTCCCAGATAATTAAAAAATTCAGAGGCGAAAGGTGAGCCTTCTCTTTTTGTGTTTGATGTGGAACGGCTACTACTGAAAGTTTGAACTGTAAACAAGCCTCAGGCAGGCAGTTCTCAACTTAATGACGATTTAAAGTTACAGCAGTGGTGAAAAAAGTCCAGTCCTCACATTTATGACCGTCACGCCATCCCTGTGGAGTCAGGTGATTGCAATGCAGGAACCAGTTTGCATTTATCGCAGTTACAGTGTCCTGCAGTCACATGGTTGCAATTCGTGAGCTTTTTTTTTTTGTTGGTTTCCAGCAAGAAATGCCCATTTGGAAGAACGGGCTCACACTTGAAATTGTGGCAATGACCAAAGTGATTCGCGTAATGATCCATTATAAAAATGGTCGTAAAATTGAGTCCAACTCATCTTACAACCACAATGATTTGGAAACAGAAATTCTGGTCCCAATTCTGGTCATAAGTTGAGGACTACTTGTAAAAGAAATGATTACATAATGGATAGTACAGAGAGTTCGGAAGGGGAAATGATCAGGAGGAAATGGGGATTTTGCAGTAACCTTCCCTTGGAGCGGGGTGGGAATCAAAGGTGGGATTCAAAAATTTTTACTAGCGGTTCTGTGGGCATGGCTTGTTAGGCGTGGCAGGGGAAGGATACTGTAAAATCTCCATTTCCTCCCCACTCCAGGGGAAGGTTAGTGCAAAATTCCCATTTTCCCCCAATCAGCTGGGACTCAGGAGGCAGTTAATAGATGGGTAATATTTATTGGTTCTCCAAACTGCTCAAAATTTCTGCTACTGGTTCTTCACAACTGGTCAGAACCTGCTGAATATCACCTCTGGTGGGAATGGAGATTTTACAGTATCCTTCCCCTGCCATGCCCACCAAACCACGGCCACCAAGCCATGCCCACAGAACATTAGTAAACAGTAGTTAAAAAAATTGAATTCCACCATTGGTCTGAAGTGGCTTTGTGCCAAAACGTGTATGACAAATTGAGTCATATTGAGTCAGGCCTTGGCATTTTCTAACTGACTTGAACAATATCTTTTTTCTCTCCTTCCCCCCCTCCCCAGGAACATGTGAAGTGGGTTCATGGCGAAATGCTGTCTCGCAACTCGCAACTCAAGCTTCTTTATGTTACTCCAGAGAAGATAGCAAAAAGCAAGATGTTTATGTCCAAACTAGAAAAGGCTTACCAAACAGGACAGCTGACCCGGATTGCCGTAGACGAAGTCCATTGTTGTAGCCAGTGGGGGCATGACTTCAGACCTGGTATATCTACCCAGGAGAAACTTAATGCAGAAAGGGAGAATTGCTATTTTTTCTCTGCTAGCAATCAAATTGCTGCTTTCTTCACTGTTCTGACCTAGGCTTTCCAAAGCATGAAGCAGACTCCTCATCCCGATAAAACCCCTTTTATTCAGATTAAAGGGAATTCCTCTCTAGCAAAGTCCCGGCCAACAGTCTTTTATGAGAGTTCACAACTACAGACCTTTATCAGGCTTGGAGGCTTTATCAGCCGATATCTTCCAAACGCCATGCTGTAGCAGCAATTACTTGGCAAGAAGTCAGGAACAGATCTTCACTCTAATGAATTGAACTATTAATTGTCTCCTGCAAACTCCCAAGTCTTGGCTTTACTCTCAAGTCAGCCCTTGTTCCTTAACTGTTCCCTTCTCCTGGCAGCTCTGCATATGCACACATCGGGAACAGGCTCCAGCTGTTCTTTTGCCCCACTGATATCCGACTCTGAAGGCAGCTGATAACTGTTGGACAGCCCTGGCTCCATCGGACGCAGACCCCTCATCAGAGCCTTCCCCAGACTCTAGGATTGGCCCATGTTCCTCCCCAACCTCCTCACTGTCTGAGTCTGCCACCAGTTCTGCTGACTGCTGGCAGACCACAACATGCACATTTTATCTTACGCTTAGTTGTAGTGGGATTTTTCTACTCAGAAGTAAAACGTTAGCCACATTTTTGGAAATGTTTTTCCACTGCTTCTTCCTAAGGCAGCGAAAGGGACTGGCCCAAAGTCAACCAGCTGGCTTCATGCTTGTGGCGACACACAAATCACAGCCTCCTGATTTCTAGCTTTGTGCCTTAAACCTCTACATCAAACATGGCCTACTATCAGTGATGTAATGCAACATCTCTGCTCTTTTCTTACACATCCAGATTACAAGTTGCTTGGGATCTTAAAACGACAGTTTCCCAATGCTCCATTGATTGGACTGACTGCCACTGCGACAGGACATGTGCTGCGTGATGCGCAGAACATTCTCTGTGTGTCCAAATGCATCACGTTCACAGCATCCTTCAACCGGCCCAATCTCTATTACGAGGTATTTTTGTTACATTCGTTCCTTACCCCATTTTAAATGAGTAAAATCTCTTCTAATTTGCCCCTACTTAGATCTTCTGGGAAAATGTTCAGGACTGCTGGAACTCAAGTCTGGAGATCACTCATTTGTCCTTCATTCTGCTTTCATTGCTCTCATTTTATTTACTTAGAACTTTGTTTTAGAACCTTGTTAACTTCAAAATATGTGGGCTTCAATTCCCAGAATTCTACATGTAGCCAGCCTACTGGGCTGAAGAATTCCGAGAGTTGAAGTCCACCCGTCTTAGTTGCCGAAGCTGAAAAGTACGGACTTAGAACAGATGGCCTCAACTTTCCATACTGAGAGACTGATGATAATTTTAAATTTATGTAAGGCTCTAATGACTTAAAGGATTTCTGAATTCTTTTCTAAAGCACATATATCATTTTAGGTTCGTCAAAAGCCATCATCTGCTCAGAATTGCATTGAGGATATTGTGAAGCTTATCAATGGAAGATACAAAGGCCTTTCAGGTGAGCAGTCTAAAGAATCCCTTCTGAGAATCGGATAGCATCTCTAAGAGATCACCATTGTTAGCCTCTTCCCACACCCTGTTTGAGTACTGAGGACATGCTCAAAATAGAAAATGTGTATTGTTTTGTGAGTGTCAGGTGCGTGCATCTCCAGTTGCACAAATGCACGCCCGCGGTTCACACAAATGGAGCTGCGCTAGCAAGTGGAGCTGTGTAACTATGCACACTTGCCCACCACTTGGGCGGCCGAACTGAGCCGAGGTCCAGAAGTGGGCCATGGCCCCCGGGGGTTGGACACCCCTAGGTTGAATAGCCCTCTCTTTTGCTTCTATTCTGTTACATTAAACAGCCTTACTTATTTTGTTGACACAGGAATTATCTACTGTTTTTCCCAGAAAGATGCTGAGCAAGTTACTATGAATTTACAAAAACTGGGGATTAAAGCAGGTACCTACCACGCAAATATGGATCCCAAAGATAAGAGCAGAGTTCACAAGCGGTGGTGTGCCAACGAAATCCAGGTGGAGTACATCATATAGTAGTTTTTCTGCTCAACTGGGATGACTTAATGTCCTGATTTCGGTCGTCTTTACATTTCAGGTTGTGGTGGCCACTGTTGCTTTCGGCATGGGAATCGATAAGCCAGACGTGAGATTTGTCATACATCATTCCATGAGTAAATCCATGGAAAATTACTACCAAGAGAGCGGACGTGCAGGTATACTTAAGTGAGAAGCTATTCTAGGCAGGGGTGGTATTCACTTACTTTCCTTACCTGTTCACAAATATGAGCATGCACGCTTGCACTTCGCTTGCACGCGCCCCATCCACGCATATGCCCGGCCTTCCGTACATGCACTTTGATCATGTGCATTGCTTGCATGCATGCGCCCGGCTTGAAAACATGCCTAAATAGGATGGCATAGAACCGGCACAGGTGGTGGGTCCACCTGCGATTTCCACTACCGGTTCAAGCAAACCGGTCTGAACCGGCTGAATACCACCTCTGATTCTGGGAGAGATTTGTGTTTCTTAGCTGCAGGTGAAAATGTATCTTTATTTTTTTAAAAAAAATCAAATTTGTTTCAGGTCGGGATGACCAGAGAGCTGATTGCATCTTATATTACGGCTTTGGTGACATATTCAGAATCAGCACTATGGTGGTGATGGAAAATGTGGGACAACAGAAACTGTATGGGATGGTTTCCTACTGTCACGATATGGGAAGGCAAGTGGCTTTCTTCACTGGTGGGACTGACAGATGTTTTCCTATGTTGAACTACAGGTAGTTTATGACCTACAACCATGATTGTGCCCAAGAGTTTTTGGTTTGTAAGTCACGACGGTTGTAAAGTCGGTTACTGTGTACCAGACCTGATTTTATGACTTTTTTTCTTTGCGATGATGGCTGAGTCAGTGCGGCGGTGTAGTGTGAATGCAGCGGTTGTTAAGCGAATCCATCATATGCTAAAGGACAGGTTTTTCTGGAGACTTAAAGTAAAAGCCAATTTCCAGCAAAAATGTTGCAAGTAAGATCATGTGAGTGGGGCACTGTGAACAGCTGTAAGTGAGCCGGTTGCCAAGTGCCCAAATGCACATTTATTATTTTTATTTTTTTATTTTAATAGCATTTATAGGCCGCCCTTTTCCCTGAGGGGACTCAGGGCGGCTTACAATAATAAAGGAAGGGGAGTGAAGACAAACATAAAAAGAAATGTGCAATAACTGAAAAATACTAAAAACACAACATTCTCTCAGCATTCGGGAGAGGCGGAAGAGTTTATCCCCAGGCCTGACGGGCTAGCCAGATCTTGAGGGCTGTACGGAAGGCCTGGACTGTGGTCAGGGTACGAATCTCCACGGGGAGATTGTTCCATAGCGTCGGAGCAGCAACTGAGAAGGCTCTCCTCCGGGTAGTCGCCAGTCGGCACTGACTGGCGGATGGAATACGGAGGAGGCCCGCTCTATGCGATCTGATGGGACGCAGGGAGGTTATTGGCAGAAGGCGGTCTCTCAAATAGTCAGATCCACTACCATGGAGCGCTTTATGGGTGGTAAGTAAGACCTTGAATTGCACCCGGAGATCCACAGGCAGCCAGCGCAGCTCGCGGAGGATAGGTGTTATGTGGGCGAACCGAGGTGCGCCCACAATCACTCGCGCGGCCGCGTTCTGTACTAGCTGAAGTCTCCGGGTGCTCTTCAAGGGCAGCCCCATGTAGAGCACGTTGCAGTATTCCAGCTTAGAGATCACAAGGGCTCGAGTGACTGTCGTGAGAGCCTCCCGATTCAGGTAGGGCCGCAACTGGCGCACCAGGCGAACCTGGGCAAATGCCCCCCTGGTCACAGCCGATAGATGGTGATCAAAACTCAGCTGTGGATCCAGGAGGACTCCCAAGTTGCGGACCCTATCTGAGGGGTATAAATTTTGTCCCCCCAGCCTGATTGATGGTACGGTGGTCAAATTATTGGGAGGAAAACACAACAGCCACTCGGTCTTGTCTGGGTTGAGCACCAGTTTGTTTGCTCTCATCCAGTCTTTAACAGCTTCCAGACCTTGTTCCATCACGTCCACCGCTTCATTGAGTTGGCACGGGGCGGACAGATACAATTGAGTATCGTCCGCATATTGGTGATACTTTATCCCGTGCCTCCGAATGATCTCGCCCAGCGGTTTCATGTATATGTTGAATAGGAGGGGGGACAAGACCGACCCCTGTGGCACCCCACATGTTAGGGGCCTCGGGGACGATCTCTGCCCACCCACCAACACCGACTGCGGACCTGTCCGAGAGGTAGGAGGAGAACCACTGCAAAACAGTGCCGCCCCACTCCCACCTCCCGCAGTCGTCGCAGAAGGATACATGGTCGATGGTATCGAAAGCCGCTGAGAGGTCAAGGAGAACCAGGATGGACGCAAAGCCTCCATCCCTAGCTCTCCAGAGATCATCGGTCAATGCGACCAAAGCGGTTTCTGTGCTGTAACCTGGTCGGAAGCCGGACTGGAAGGGTCAAGATAGTTTGCTTCCTCCAAGGTACGCTGAAGCTGGAGGGCCACCACTTTCTCAACAACCTTCCCCACATAGGGAAGGTTGGAGACTGGACGGTAGTTATTAAGAATAGCTGGATCCAGGGACGGTTTCTTCAGAAGGGGTCTCACCACCGCTGCCTTAAGCTCGGTGGGAAAATGCCCCTCCCGAAGAGATGCCACAGCAACCGCTTGGATCCAGCCTCGTGTCACCTCACTGCTGTTGGCAACCAGCCAGGAGGGACACGGGTCCAGTACACAAGTGGAGGTACTCACAGCTCGCATAGCCTTGTCCACATCCCCAGAGGCAACTTCCTGAAACTCAACCCAGAGATGGGTTTACCAAGTCTTTCCCCTGTGTCTCAGCTGGCTCTGCAAGAGTGGAGTCCAGGTCCGCTCGAAACCGGGCAACTTTGTCCGCCAAGAACTGAACATACTCCTCAGCCTTACCCTGTAAGGGGTCCCCCGCCTCCCTCCTATTTAGGAGGGAGCGGGTTATCCCAAACAGGGCGGCTGGGCGGAACTCGGCGGACGCTACCAAGGAGGCAATGTATGTTCTTTTTGCCGATCTTAGAGCGCGAGTATACTCCTTGGTGCATGCTGTTACAAGTGCCCGGTTCAATTCGGACCTGTCTAATCTCCACAGGTGCTCTAGGCGTCTCCTCCGGCGCTTTATCTCCCGGAGCTCCTCGGTAAACCAAGGAGGTCTCCGGGGGCCGCTGACCCGGAGGGGCCGTAGTGGCGCAATCCGGTTTAGAGACCCCGAAGCTGCCGAGTGCCAGGCAGCGACAAGGGTCTCAACCGAACTGTGGGCGAGAGTATCTGGAATAACCCCAAGCTCCGTCTGGAACCTAATGGGGTCCATCAGTCGCTTGGGGCGGAACCACCTGGTCGGTTCCTCCTCCCTACGGTGGGGGTTTGGCCTCCGGAAGTCTAGCCTCAGTAGGCAGTGGTCTGACCACGACAGGGGTATGATCTCATTACCCCTCAGACCAAGATCGTAACTCCACTGCTCCGAGAGGAATACGAGGTCGAGCGTGTGACCCGCTGAGTGGGTTGGGCCTCGAATTACCTGAGGTCAAGCCCATGGCTGTCATGGAAGCCATGAACTCCTGCGCTCCGTCAGAGCGTTCACCGAGCGAAGGCAAGTTGAAGTCCCCAGAACTATGAGTCTAGGGAACTCAGCTGCCAGCTCGGCTACTGACTCGAGGAGCGAGGGGAGGGCTGCTGCAACGCAGTTGGGAGGCAGGTACGTAAGCAGCAGACCCACTTGACCCTTGAGGTCCAGCTTCACCAGCAGGGACTCACACCCGACAAGCTCCGGAGCAGGGATCCTACGAGGTACTAAAGACTCCCGGACTACAATAGCCACACCGCCACCCCTTCCCTGGGCTCTCGGCTGGTGTAGCACCTGAAATCCATGACAATTGAGGAGTATCTGTAGACTCTAGTCAGGGGTTGTCAAACTCAAGGCCCGCGGGCTGAATCCTGCCCATGTGGTGTTTAGATCTGGCCCACGGGACAGCCCTGAAAACAGCCAGGGAAGCCGAGCTCCATTTTCACTGGCAGCCCGGACAAGCCGTGCACAGCTGAAAACAGAGCCTTGATGAGTGATGTCGAGCTTCTGCCCCCCTCCCCACTGCCCAAGGTCAAACACAACCCTGATGCAGCCCTCAATGAAATCGAGTTTGACACCCCTGCAGTAGGTGGTTGAGGACTATCTATAGACAGTAGGTGGTTGTGCGTGTGTAGGCCCACTGATTGCTTCTGACTCTGGTATTTCTGCTGCAGATGCCGCCGAGTCCAGATCGCTCATCACTTTGACGAGGCCTGGGATTCTGCCAGTTGTAATAAATGTGTGACAACTGCTGCCAAGAAGAAAGTAAGTGAGAGAGCAGGAAAAAGACAATTCAATGAAGACAATTGCTACCTGTCTGACCGAGGCTTCCCAAGAGCATGAAGCAAACTCCTTGTCCGACAAACCCGCTTTTATTAAGTTACTGTGATTCTGCTCATTACATCCAGCAAAGTCTTCAAGGGAGGGTTTACAGTCACAGGCCTTATCTGGCTTGAAGAGCTGACAGGCCGATATCTGCAAAACTTGGCAAGGAGAGTCACGAACCAATTAAGCAAACTAATTGTCTCCTGCAAACTCCACTCCCTTTTGCTCCTCTTTTATTTCCTCTGGGAGGGGCATTCATTGTCCACCTGTGGCCTTACTCCCAAGTCGACCCCTGTTCTTTAGCTGTTTCCTTCGTCTGGCAACTCTGCGCTTGCGCACACTGGGAACAGGCTCCAGCTGTTTGTCTGCCTCACTGATGTCTGACTCCGAAGGCAGCTAATAACTGACAGACAGCCCTGGCCCCCTCTCTGCCTCTGATACAGAGCCCTCATCAGAGCCTTCCCCAGACTCCAGGACTGGCCCATGTTCCTCCCCAACTTCCTCACTGTCTGACTCGGCTGACAGCTCTGCTGGCTGCTGGTGGGCCACAACACTACCAAATCGGTTTTTCCGAAGTGGAATTTTAAGAGCTTACAAGATGAAAGAGATAATTTGCATAGGCTGTTTGGAGTCATTGTTCCGGATTCCGAAATCTTCTTGTACATCTCTGCTTTAGTTCAGCCTTTTAGTGTAACGGTTCACCAAACACCATTAGAGATTGTTAAGAATATCATCAGAGTTTCCTGTTGATAATAGTTAGCGTAGCATAGGAGACATCCACAAATCAAATGAGTAACCGTTTCTCACTCAGGGCTTTTGAAGGCATTTGCGTAATAGATTTGTTTGACTCATATGCAAATGAGAAAGGTTAGCAAGAAATGTCTTAGGCATGAGTGATCTTTTTATACTCTCCCCGGTCTATTATTAAACTTATCCTTATCTCATCTATCGACAGAAATTCAGGTGATAATCTGAGATAACACTGCCTTCTTTTTCCCAAGTTGTAAACTGGCTATATCAAATACTTTCACTGATGTCAATTTTCTTGAGATTTTGGAGTACAGTTTAAAGTGTTTACCAGTAATAACACAATTGGTTTGTGGAGATGAACCTCTAGGACAGGAGTGTCAGACTCAAGGCCCATAGGACAGATGTGTGGCTACATCTGGCCCACAGGGCTGCTGTGGAAATGGTGAGGGGCCAGCCCCTGCTGCCTCAGCTCTGGCCACAACCCCCCCCCCCCCCTGGGTGCGGGCATAGGAGGTGGTGGCATGGGGACTGGCAGTGCCCGGCAGCACCTGCAGCTCTTTGGTCTTACCCTGCCCGGTCTTCGCCCTGCCTTGCCCACCCCAGCACTGAAAGCAGTAGCCTCGATGTGGTTAGTGTGGCCAGGCGCCCCCTCAGCAAAGCTGGCTGGGCTGCGGAGCCCTGGTGCCACAGGAGTTTGAGAGATGCCACTCCCATCTTATTGTCTTACATGTCCATTTTTCTCAACATACGTTGACACAGCCTGTGTCTTCTGATGGATGGGAGTGTGGGGAAGAAAAGGCATATCTATTTCCATTGTCGGTGTACACACACACACACACACACACACGTACGTACCCCTGAAAACACAAATTATTCAATATCAAACCCTCGCAAGACGTCATGCATAGAGTGACTTGGCTGAATTGGGCAGCTGTAGAAATTGAAGAAATAAATAAATGGATATAAATATTTCAGCTTTTCCCATCCGGTTTCTAGAAACACAAAAAATAGAAATCTCAAAATATTGAATTGACAGAACTGTAACTATTAGGAGGACTCTGCGTTAAGTCGGATATGTGCTAATCTCTGGTTATTAAGCAATTGATTGGAGAACGATTTGTCTGAAATTATATAGGGTGTCCTGCTTGAGCAGAGGGTGGGGATAGAAGGCCTCCAAAGTCCTTTCCAGCTCTGTTATTCTGTATCTATATGAAAGGGCAACCATTATGTTAATGTGGCCCTCAGTGTAATTGAGTTTGACACCCCCTGATCTAGGATGTTATTGATAGACTTGCATAGACTTTCCATGACAGGCAGGATTTGAATTAGGGATGCATAGTCTGAAATCCCAAATCCATGGATCTCTTAGAGCCTCTTTGAAAGTTGCTGAGGCAGCTGATCACTATGAGAAATTAGAAGGATTTGGCCTGTCGAGAAGAGACCTGTATTTTTAGATTTGTTTGGATTCACATTCTTCTTATATTGGACCACTTCGCTGGACAGATCATCATTTCGTTTCTGTTCTTCTTTCATTTTTTGTTTTTTTTACATATATAGAAACACGGGAGTTGATTATCCAAAAGGTGCCACGTAGGGCGGAAACTGAATCTCAGTTCCTGCTTTTATCTTTCTAGCTTTCCCTGGATTGATTATTGTTCATGTGTGTGTTAATTCTCTCCTTTCAGCGTTGGAGAAGGTAGATGTGACAGAGCACTGCAGGGAGCTCATCAAGATTTTAAGCAAGTGGACCAATGAAGCAGAAATTCACCCCTCTGAAATTGATCGATACTTGGCTGGGGAAGGGTCTATCAAAACTGGGATTGGAGATTGCTGCTCCCAAACTTCCCCGCGATGCATTGGAGAGAATCGTTGCCCATTTGATTCTGCAGCAGTATCTGAAGTAAGTTCTGGCGGTTTTTAAAAATCCGCTCTTTTCCGTGCAACCCATGTAAATTCTTCATCGCCCCACTGCTTATATCTCTTTCACAGATTGCTGGTTTGAGCAATTGGTGTCTAATCTTAGTGCATGTCCTGTAAAACCTCTCTAAATCTGTCAGAGTTTGTTGCAGAAAAATCAAATCCAGAAAGCACACACAGATAACTGACTCAGCTGGATTCATTAACTTCTTTATATATATAATAACAGATGAATAAATGTACAATAACAAAAGTAGATTCGTTCAACGTGGTGGAAGTTACAAGCAAACCCAAGCAGGAGAGCAGACAGAGTAGTTTCAGTTTTCGATTCTCAGCACAGACTCAGATCTGTTTAAGCTCCCATTGGCTGACTTAGTTGCTATGCCTATTCATTGGCTGATCTTGTTACCATGTCTCTCCCAGTCATGAATATTCTAACAAAATCAATCCTTTTGGTAACAAAAAGACTTTGCCTTCCAGGGAAGACTTCAGCTTTACAGCCTTCGCCACAATATCCTATGTGAAGATAGGACCCAGAGCTAACCTTCTGAAAGATAGGCTCATGTTATCACTATGCAAGGGATACAGGGCAAACATAAAACTGCTAGGTGAGATTGTGTTATTTCTTTTTCCTTATTTTTCAACAGCAGTTATCTAGTAATTCCGGCTGTGGTATATTTCAAAGTTATTACTCTCTCTTTAGCTTATATTTCTGAAAAGCGCAATTAGAATGTTATTATTCGTTATCTTTCCCTGATTTATAGGGGGAAAATGTCCAGACCAAACGTAATTTCTAATGTTGGATTTTCCCCCATACCAGAGGGAGCCCCCTTGTGGAGTACTGTGAAGCCGTTACCATGGCAACTCCACTGAGCTGCACAGTAGAAGCCATTTAAAGGTAGTACAGTAGAAGCCATTTTAAGACACAACAGGCTGTATCTTAACAGAAGACCCACCCTAAGAGGCGTTAGGGGTGTCTTGCCCCCACAGTATTTGTTTCCAGAGGGTAAGTCATCTGTGTACCAAGTTCGGTTGAAATTGCTCGAGGCATTCAGAGTTAGGCTGGAACATACACAGCTGTTTTTTTATATATATAAGAGAAGATAGAACTTGGAGGTAAATTGAGAAGTCTGTCATGGCTCTGCTGCCTTCCCAGAATATCAAGGTGGTAATTTTCAATTCTGGAACAGGCAGTGGCTTCTACTTGGATCTGATTTCCCAAGACACTTTATGTTAGTCTTGAATTTGCCAAGGGTAACAGAATTCCAATGAGATTTGAATTTTGATGTGGCTGTAGTATTCCTTGTGCCAGGGAACTTGTAGCAAGAACTGCCTGTTTCAAATACTTTTTTCCCCTGAACATGTACTTACACAAGTAACTGCTTGTGCATGATTTACTTGAACAATTAAGAGTGGGATCTATGTAGTCACAATGTCGTCTCAGCTTTGTGAAACTCACAAGCATTAAATTACTGGTTGTGAGCAGATAGTAAATTTAAGGCTGCCGGGAGGCTGAATTAAATCTCACCATTCTAAAAATGTGGCTCGTGTCAGCTAAATGATTCCACGATCCGCATCAAAAGATATATGGCATGGTAATAGATCTACAAGCTTCAAATATTTGAAACACATTGGCATCATTGTATCAGTTTCCTGTATTGCTTGCTAATACTTCTAGAGAAGTTAATCAAGTGCCCTCCAATAGGTTTGGTCTATAGCTACCAAAAATCACTTGGCCATGGACATATTTGGAAGGCCTGCTATTTGTCTAATCAAGCAATGCCTTTTCTATCCCTATAACCTAACTCAGAGAAAGGCAAAATATTGCTTTTTTTAATGGAACCATATTTGCCAGAATTTTCAAGGAGAAGAATCAGAAAAGCATTAGCCATGTAAAGTTTGTATTTGCTTTAATTTGTTAAAAACGACTCATCAACAGGGAAAATGTTCTCAATTATCCAGCCCAAGGACCCCAGAAGAAAACGAAGTTTACATCCCCAACCAGAAGTGACCTCTCTGCAAAAGATCACGTTAAGCAAAAAAGTCAAACTATGGCTATAAAGAAGAAGAGGATGAGCTTGTCATCATAGATTAAGAAAGTTGCTTCTTGGGACAATCTACATACATCTTTGCCTGTAGGAAGACAGGCCAGTCAGAAAAAAAAGAATTTGGTTGGAGAAAACAGGCTGCATATTGGTGACTGCCATCATCTGCTGCTCTTCTGGCTACAAAGCTATGTTGGCAAAAGAACTGTGTTTTCCTTATGTTTTTAAACATACATACACACTCAGATTTTTTTAAAATACAGATATAAACCTATGGTAATGGAACTGGAGAGTTTGAGCAAGCGTCAGAGGCTTGGCGTAAAGTATTGTATTTTTGGACTATAAGACGCACCTAGCTTTTTGGGAAGGAAAACAAAAAAAAATCTGCCTTTGCCTCCCAGCAATTGCCTCCTTGCAGCAAACAGCAAATCGCCTGGTCAGCTTCAGCACAGCCTGATTTAGCACAAGCAGCTGATTGGTGGTTGGATTGGCCTCCCGGAATACTGCCATCAGCTGTTCCAGGCTGCAGGGATCGGTGGGTGTGCGAAGCTTCAGCAACATTCGCTCTATAAGACGCACAGACATTTCCACCCGCTTTTTCCGGGGGGGGGGGGGAGTGCATCTTATAGACTGAAAAATTCCATTAGCCTGTCTTAAAAAAGTAATGGCTTTTCAGCAGGGAGACTCCTTGACACGAACTGTTCCAATTTGCTGCTGAAATAAAATGCCTTGAAATGCAAGGCATTTATACACTCACGAAAAGTCCAGTGTGCGAAGTTTATTCTGACACATTAGTCAAAAGCAATTCCTGAAATTATGAGGGATGCAGTGATTGTGGATAAAAATTCAGTTCTGGTATAAATATTCAACAAGAGCGCTCAGTACAGGGTGCTTATTTTAGCTGCTATCCCTAACTGACATAGCTGGGTGGATTTATGTAGAATAAAGTTTGATTTAAAATGTGAAGAGAAGCTGCTTTTTTAAAAAAAATGGGGAAGAACACTTGAAAGCTTTGGGTTCTGATAATTAAAGAGGCCCTTTCATCTGTAGAAAAAAATCTATGAACATAGACAGTTCCATTAGTACTGCTTCCATTTTTTTAAAGTCATCATAATCAAAGGATCCTGTAAATTCTCCATGTTGATGTGGTCATGAAGCTGTGACAAAAGATTGTAATGTAATTGAGCTCAAAATAGCCCTTTGCTTTTTTAACTCAACTATTTGATGATGCTCTTAAATGAAAAGCTGTAAGCAACAAACACCTTCAGGATTTAGAATCCATCTTGGTTTCTAAGCATAGAATGATACTTCAAAGTAAATGTTTATTAAATTGGAGCAGTATCTGAACCTGGTCCTCATTATCTCTAAAAGTTTTAATGGTAGCTTAAGTCTTAATACTTAGTTGCCTTGAAATTCTGAAAACTGCCCAAAGTTTAAAAGGAAAATATAGATTAGAAAAAAGTTAGAATATAATGAGTAGTCTTATGTAGAGCCTGGACTCGCATCTATTCTTTACAGAAAACTCCTTAAGCATGTGAGTTTCAATTGTAAACATTTAGGCCTGCTATTAAAAAAACCAGACTATTCCCACATTGTATTAAGCCTCATCTCCTTCCCTGAGTGAAAGAGAAGTCTTAATGGGGTCAAGAAAAACAAATTTTGCGATAGCATAGGAACAAAGCTGTTACAGGATCTGGTAGTCCTGCTAGAAATACTTCAAAAATGTACATGTTTGGAAATAAACTTAATGCAATTAGCAATTAGCCATTCTGAGCAAATTCTACCATATTTTTGGAGTATAACACCTCCAAAAATAAGATGCACCTAGGTTTTGGGGAGGAAAACAAGAAAAAAATCTGCCTCTGTCTCCCAGCAATTTGCCTCCCTGCAGCAAACAGCCCATTTCAGTTTCAGCACAGACTGATTAGCACAAGCAGTTGTTGGTTGGATCGTCCTCCCGACCATCAGCTGTTTCAGGCTGCAGGGATTGCCATAGCCTATTGCCATCTCTGTGCACCCCATTTTTGGGCTCTGCATCCCGTTTTCAGCCTCTGCACATACCATTTCCCCCGTGGAGATCGGAAATGGGGCGCAAAATGGGAGGTGTAGAGGCCGAAAGCCGGACGCACAGAGGCCAAAAATGGATGCGGAGGACGAAAATGAAGCGCACAGAGGCAGCCATAGTCAATGGCAATCCCTGCAGTCTGAAACAGCTGATGGTCGGGAGGACGATCCAACCGACAATCAACTGCCTGTACTAATCAGGCTGTGCTGAAGCTGAAACAGGCTGTTTGCTGTTTGGTTCAAGGAGGCAAATGCTGGGAGGCAGAGGCCAAAGGTGGCCAGCCGGTGGGTGAGGCTACATTCTGTGTATATGACGCACCCAAACTTTTCACCCTCTTTAGGGTGGAGGAGTCTGTCTTATACTCCGAAAAATATGGTATATGAAGCATTACACTTTAACTTGGGGGGGAAGGGAGAGGTAGGAGGAGAAATTACAGCATTCGGAAATAAGTCAGCCATGATCTAGCTAGAATCAAGTTGCTGTTTTATTCCAGACTGTAAACCATTCATACCATAAATTATTTTGGATGATAAAGGGGTACTTTTAAATAAGAGTTCTTCGTCTTTTGTCAGATTCCGCATGCCCTTGAAATTGAGATTACGCCAAGTCTAAGTCCATCCCAGTTCAGGAAAATCATTTTCCTGAGATCCCCCCCCCCCCGATGTTTAATCAAAATAATCCTCAATATCAATATTTGGATCCAAAAGGTCTTTGCCATAGCGGGAGAGATCCATCTGATTCAGAATCAAGTTTTCAAAGGTTTCTTCCAAATCCGTTTCTCCTATCAGCACTGCTCCCAGCATTCTCCCATTCTGCATCACCACTTTGATGTATTCCTGTCCTTTGGTGCACCTTAACATCAGTTCATGGTCCAAACCCAGGCCTTGCGCATTATATTTTCCCAGCAGCACCACCTAAACAAAACACCAAGCGATAAAAGTCTGATACGTCTGAAATCTTAAACATTTGTCTGAAATGTTATATAGTTTCATGCTTAAGAGCCATATTGGCGCAGTGGTTAGAATACAGTCATTGAAGGCTAATTCTGCCGTCTGCCAGCAGTTTGATTCTGACCGGCTCAAGGTAGACTCAGCCTTCCATCCTTCTGATGTGAGTCAAATGGGGACTCAGGTTGTTGGGGGCAATAGGCTGACTCTGTGAACTATTTAGAGAGGGCTGTAAAGCACTGTGAAGCGGTAAGTGCTGCTGCTATTGAGCAGAGGGTTGGACTAGAAGACCTCCAAAAGTCCCAACTCTGTTATTCTGATATATAACTACTGCAAAAACAAAAGCACAGAAAACCAGCTCATTACTGATTTCTTTTGGATCGGCTGCACAAAAAAGACTGTCTCCTATCCTTTTCTTTTATAAAGTTCCTTAGTAGGGAAAGTGATTTCAAATATCAAATATTTACATACACTATATTGAGTAGGGGGTGGACTAGAAGACCTCCAAGGTCCCTTCCTGTCTGTTTTAATCTAGCCTAATCCTAGTCCTAGTCTAATCTAACCAAAAGTGCAGGCTGGTTGCCAAGTGACTGAAATGTGGTCATGTGACGGCAAGAATGAGTTTGGACAGTGGAAACTGGGTTGTAAGTAGACTATACAGTGGGAGGGGATCAGTGGTGGGTTTCAAATTTTTTTAGAACCTCTTCTGTAGGGTGGCTTGCTTTGTGGGAGTGGCTTGCCAGCCATGTGACTGGGGGGAGTGGCTTGCCAGCCATGTGACCGGGTGGGAGTGGCTTGGCAGTCATGTGACCGGGTGGGCATGGCCAACTTGTAAAATGTGGTGAAACTCACTTAACGCTCTTGCTTAGCAACCAAAATGTTGGCTCAGAAACCCTGGCATTTGAAGCACGCAAGTCTTAAAGCTGTTCAAGTTACAAGACCCTTGCACCCCTAACATTTTAGAAAAAAAAACCCCAGGGGTGTTCAAATTGACAGCTTTAAGACTTGTGGACTTCAACTCCCAGAATTCCTCCTCTCGCTCTTCATCTTGATGATGTGCAGACGGGCAGGGGGAGGGAGCTGGAACCGGTTCTAAATGGCACTGTAGATTTGTGGAACCTCTTCTATAGAAAAGGTTAGAACTGGCCGGAACCCATCCCTGGAGGGGATAGTAACTTTCAATGATCACTAAGCAACTCAAGAATTACCTGTACGGCTTGCAAATGTATAATAATGGATGCTAATTCAATACACAATGGACCATTAGCTCAGCTGGCATGAAACCAGTAGGGCATCCTTTTCCTTGGCGACTGTTAAGGCAATTGGTTACCTTGTAATTGAAAAACTTTGTAGAGTGAGCAAAGAGTTCAAAGCTGAAATCCGTTTCCAGCGGTTTCTCCTAAAGAATCAGCCGCCATGCATTTTGCAGCGTACCATCCCATCTGGCGCGCCTGGGTCCACAGCCTCATCTGAAACCCAAGCCCAACAAAACGGTTTCATCATCCAATATGCAAAGCGTGCTTTGGAATTAAGAGCATGCGATTCTACCGAAGGGTCCCATGGACTAGTTTAGGATTTTCTGCTCAAAGTTTGCAATGAATATTTGCAGCACGATATGGGCTCCTCCCAAACTTATTCCCTCTGTAAGACATACTGTACAGACATCCTTAAGCCCAGAACAAATCAGCATTTGTTTTACCTGCTGCCAAACAGGGCTGGGCTCCCATGAGGTTGTGCAGATATCTCCCGCTGCGTAGACGTTTGGCAGAGAAGTGCGCATGTATCTGTCGACTTTTAGACCTCCATCTTCACCTAGCGCAAACTTAAAACATTTCAGAGATAAATCAAAATGTCCGTGAAAAGAAGAAAAAAACACAGCAGGTATAACTTCGCTCCTTTTGTATAATGAAGAGCGCACATGCACAATTGTTAGCTCATTCCCAACTTTAACAATCTCAGCAAAGAGATCTCTTATGACTTGAATTGCTCGGAGTGTCTTGGCAGGAAGTCAGGTAGCCCTTGACTTATGACCATTTGTTTAGTGATGGGTCAAACTTGTAAAGTTTGTCACTGACAAGTTGGGGTGGCACAAACATTTAATAAGTAATAATCCTGAAAACAAGTGACTTACGACTTATCTTCAAATATAATTGATAAATATATTTATTATGTAAAACTACCGTCAGGGTTCCAATAGCATCCAAAATTAAATCAGAGTCCAAGGCAAAGTATTGCTCAAAGTTCCAATTTATTAAGAGAGCCATGTTGGCACATCTGGGAAAACCCAAATCTGAAAGCTTCCAGGTTTTCCCCACCTAGTTGAAAGTTCAAGATCTTGCGCCCACACCCACAAGTCCATCACATGGTCCAATCTCCCACTGCCATGCTGGCAGTTCCACCCATCCAGTTCCGGTCACGTGCAGAGACAAAGGATGACCTTGGCTTTCTAGAAGGAATTTTGTTTTGGGCTACACATTAAGTAACTCCATCCAATCCCCCCTCCCATTTTCCCATAACAGAAAAGCATAGTAGAATAATAGAAAGTGTGGCAGGGCAAAGATCCAAGAATAATATGGCTGCAGGCCTGAGAAGTGTTGAACCATCCCTGCATCTGTGTGATGGGCTTTTGGGTACGAGGGCACATGGCATGGATTTTATAACTTGTTAACTAACCTAGTTACTTTGTATTTTAATTTGACTTATTTTCACTCTTTTAAATGATGTTCAGGCTCATTACAGGCTGGAATGTAGGAACAGCTTTTTAACGTTCCTAAACTGAAAAGATAAATACGCTGGAGACTAAATAAGGAAAAGTGTATTCGTACAATTGGAGTCTGGTTTATCTCTTTCGTGAACTCTAAGCATCCCTTGCCCCTTCTGATGTCAGACCTCTTTTTAATGGACACGTGTGATATTATGGAATGCAAATAGATAACATGTTTGACTACATGGAATCGAATTCCTATTGAAAGGGAAGGTTACTTTTATCCTCTCCAATGAACCTTCTCTTGCATTTTCTTTGTTGTGTTAACTATGAAAAGGAATGTCAGATGGGTCTTGAGATTCTCCCTTTTCGTAGGAGATCCCACTTTATCGGGGCATCCTAATAAAGTGCTTTGAAATGATCTCCCAACTCGATTGCTTTGTTGGGCAAAATAAATTGAGGCAGAACCTGGGACCAGATTTGGCTGGCAGGTGCTTGGCAACCAGCTCACATTCATAATGGCTGCAGAGTCCTGTAGTCGTGTAAGAGCCGAGGTGGCGCAGTGGTTAGGGTGCAGTACTGCAGCCACTTCAGCTGACTGTTATCTGCAGTTCAGCGGTTCTAATCTCACCGGCTCAAGGTTGACTCAGCCTTCCATCCTTCCGAGGTGGGTGAAATGAGGACCCAGACTGTGGGGGCAATATGCTGATTCTGTAAACTGCTTAGAGAGGGCTGAAAGCCCTATGAAGCGGTATATAAGTCTAACTGCTAGTGCTATTGCTATTGATTGTGGTTTGCGACCTTCCCAGCTTGCTTCCGACAAGCAGAATAATGAGGAAAGCCAGATTCGCTTAGCGATTGTGTGATTCACTTAACAAACGGGTTGCAAAATGCCAATTCCACACTAACAAAAAAATTATGTAAAATATTATTTTAAATGGAAATTCGGGGTGGGGAGGTGGGGAGGGATGACACCCAAAAGACCTGGTGGCTTGGGTATCAAAACAATCAAGCCTGTTTTTGGAAGACAAGCTTGTAGTTATTTTCAGATATGAATCCTTACATTATTACCATCAAGGAATGGCTGAATATTTGGCGTCACTCCAGTTGCGCTAACAATGAAGTCACAGCCATAAATCTTCCATTGGAGAGTTCCACATAGACAGGCCAAAGCTCTGCAAGCATGAAATATTTAGGCATTAGATTACTGTTCTGACCCCCACTCTGTATGGTGAGTCACACCGACACAAGATTACTGCTAGACAGTTTATTCACAGTAAATTAACACACCGACAAGACTTTGGCAGCAAGCCAGACTTCCACAGATAAGAAATACACACAAGAGCTTCTCCAGCTTTAGTATAATAGTTGTGTCCTGCAAAAAGCCTCCTCCTAAAGTCTCTTCTTATATACTCTCTTGAGAGGAGCCTAATCACAACCCACCTGGCCCCAATTATCTTCTATATCTCCGTAGTTGCTGTTGGCGCTTATATGCCCGTCTTTGCCTGGCATCAGGACCAACTCCCTTAGCTCCCTCCCCACTGCTCCAGGCCTGATGTCAGAGACAAACTCCCTTTGGCTTTCACCGCTGCTCCATGCCTCAGTGCCTCCTGGTGGCCAACCAGCCTCTCTAGTCCCTGCTCGGAGTCTGAACCCTGTCCAGGGTCCTCCACATCTTCCAGAGCCGACTCATAGGGTCCCTCGCTATTGGAGTCTGTTTGCAGCTCCAACAGCTCCTGCTGGGCCAAAACCGATTACCTAGATTATATAGGTGACTAGCTGATAACCCAGCACTGCCCAGGTATTTATTTATTCCAACCCTCCTTCCATGAACATCACCGCAATTTCTAATGTTGGATTTTCCCCCCGTACCAGAGGGAGCCCTTTTGTGGAGTATTGTGAAGCTGCTCTCATAGCAACTCCACAGTGCTGTACAGTAGAAGTCATTTTAAGGTAGTACGGTAGAAGCCCATTTTAAGGGCACAACAGGCTGTATCTTAGCAGAACACCCCCACCCTCCCGAGAGATGTTAGGGCTGTCTTACCCGCTCAGTATTGTTTCCAGAGGGTAAGCATCTGTGTACCAAGTTTGGTTGAAGTCAGGGAAAAGGAAAAATGTATCCCTTCATTATGCAAGGCTTGGCAATTTCAAGACTTGTGGATTTCAATTCCCAGAGTTCCCCAGCAGCATGGCTGGCTGAGGAATTCTGGGAGTTGAAGTCCACAAGTCTGAAAGTTGCCAAGTTCAAAGACCCTTGGCATAGATGATCATTGAAGCGGTTATGCTTATAAATTCTGGGCCTCCGTAGGAAGCTAAAACATCTAAGAACATAATCATCATTCAGAAGTTCCAGGAAGGTGAGGTAAGAGTGAAAATCAGGAAGTTGCTGTAACGGTGTGTGGGAATGACCTTTAGAGTGGGTAGAGGTGAAGAGACTATTCTCTAAGATGCCTGGAGAATAATCAGATAAGGTGGGGGAGCCCAGAGCTGCATAATGGGCAGAGAAAGAAGCTCAAAAAGAGAGAAAGAGAAAGAAAAAGAAGAAAGAAAAGGATCCTTCCTAACTTATCAGGCTGTTAAAAGAGATGGTGGGCGATTTATACTTTTAGATGTGCAAGATTAAGTTAACGTAGCCTTATAATAAAGTAGAATTAGCTCATCTGTTAAAAGAGCCCCGTGACTTGCATGGTTAGGAAGCTGGGTTGGAGGTTAGTGTTTGAGACCCAAGTGTTGCCTTGGGCTGGGTGAGCTCTTGTCCTATGGTCCAGCCCCTGCCAGGGACATAAACTGGGCATCCCTAGTTGGGCATCCTTCAGGCAATTGTGATGTCACTGGCTAATCCTTTCAACCCAGAAGCAACCCCTTAGTGCTTCTGACATGAGTGCAACCCCCCCCCCCCAAATTAAATAAATGCCCATCTGGTAGGTTTCCTGTCTGATCTATCTGGGAAGGCTGACAGATGGCAACAGAGCCTTGCATTGCAAGCCCCCACCTTTTTAGAAAGTGCAGTAAAGCGGGCAGAGCTGGCATCCTGTTGCTCCCTCTGTTATCTTGCCGATTTCAACATTCATGCTTAAGCATTCCTGCTCCCAACTGCTAATTGTTGTGGCTTGCCAGCAGCCAGCAGAGCTGGCAGCAGATTCGGACAGTGAGGAGGTTGGGGAGGAAGATAGGCCAGTCCTGGAGCCTGGGGAAGGCTCGGATGAGAGCTCTGTGTCGGAGGCAGAGAGGGGGCCAGGGCCGTATGCCAGTTATCAGCTGCCTTCAGAGTCTGACATCAGTGAGTCAGATGAACAGCTGGAGCCTGTTCCCAGTGTACGCATGCACAGAGTTGCCAGACGAAGGGAACAGCTAAAGAACAGGGGTCGACTTGGGAGTAAGGCCACAGTGGATGGTGAATGGCCACTCCCAGAAGAAATAAAAGAGCGAAAGGGAGTGGAGTTTGCAGAAAGACAATTAGTTCACTTAATTGGTTCATGACTCTCTGAGACTCCTTGCCAAGTTCTGCAGATATCAGCCCTGTCAGCTCTCCAAGCCAGATAAGGTCTGTGACTGTAAATCCTCCCTTGAAAGACTTTGCTGGATGTGAATGAGCAGAATTCACAGGAAATTAATAAAAGGGATTTTGTCGGGACAAGGAGTTTGCTTCAAGCTCTTCGGAATCTGTATATTTTGGGACAATATACTTCCTAGACTGATCTGAGCCTGGCCCTGTCAAAGATGCCCATCCCTATTTGACAGAAAGCTTTATCAATTTCAATGGCTGCCAGTCAGAACTCCATTCACAAACCGAAAGATAATTTCCCCTGTGGATCAGAGAAACAACTCCCAAGTTTTAAAGATAATTTACCTTCATCTGCTTCTTCACTCCTTTGTCCTTTTAGAGTTGGGGAAAAGCCAGGGATAATTTCTGTGATCGCTTGAATTCTTCTGGGGATAGATCCTCTTTATTTGGCACAGATTCTCAATATGAACTTGGTGGTAAAGCTGGAAACCATCAACAATTGCATTCATTCATTCGTACTTGGAAATTACTGATTCTTACAACTGGAGGTGATCATCCAATTAAATACCAGGGGAAAATGTGGACATATTTTTGGGACCAATGGAGTAATTTGTAATTGTGAATCAAGGATCCAGTTTGGAACTGCCACTGTCAAGATCCTTCGGTAAAACAACTGAGTTATCTCTTTCCACAGGGATAATTATATTATTTGAAACCAGGAAAAAGGGGGAACTGAATCAAGCAGTTTAAGAACCACAATAAATATAGGATATGAGGATTTAATGTTAATGGAGGACTTTATAAATAAGTAAATGAAATGCCAGTATGTGGTTATGTATTAATCTTGGTATATTTTATGATGAAGGACGTTTAAATAATCATAGTCAAATAAAAGTGGAGGTTGATGATGGTAATATAATAAATATCTGAGTTAAGATATTAGAGTTAATATAATTATATTTGGTGACGGTGGAAGAGATGCACAAAAGCCTTTTGTACAACTGATACACTTTCTACAGTATGTAAAGAAGGAGGATTTGTATGTTGTTTTGAAAATAAATATATATATATTTTTAAAAAAGAACCACAATAAAGTGCTAACAATACAGGCTTTAAGCTTTGTGCCTTGCCATGCATAGTAAATCAAATGATGCTAATCAGCTAATGACGGTAGGAGTCCTATCTACCATTGTTATTAGCATGGAATGGAAAGTTGATTATGGAAGCAGGGGCTGAATAGCCACCCTTGACCAATGATCAGGCCATAGAAGTGAGTAATGTGTAGCTCAGGGTTGAATCGTGGAGTCCTTGATGCTCTCTGAGCATGGTTGCTTTCTTGAAGGAGTTTCATTACCTCACTAGATAACATCTTCAGTGCTACTATACTCCCTCCCACCAAAAGGGAAATGACAAAGTTTTTTTTTTTAATAAAAAAGTTCCATGAACATCCAAAAGAAACATACCTCCTTTGTTCCCTTTAGATGCAAGCCCTCAGGCCAATCAGGGCCCAATGCACTTCCTATTTTCCCAGGATGCTCTGAAGTTTGTTCTTCTCTTTCTATAGGGGGGAAAAGCCAAATATTTGAGAGGGGGGGAGGGAGAGAGGGAGAGGAAAGGAGGGAAAGAGAGGAAGGAGAGAGAGGGGGAGGGAGAGGGAGAGGAGGGAGAGAGAGAGAAGGAGGGGGAGGGGAGGGGAAAGAGGGCGGGAGGGGAGAGGGAAGGGAGGGAGAAGGGAGAGAGAAAGGGAGAGAGAAGGGGAAGAGAGGGAGGGAGAGAGGGAAGGAGAGAGGGAGGGAGGGAGGGAGAGCGGGAGAGGGGAGAGAAGAGGGGAGGGAGGGAGAGAGGGGAGAGGAAAGAGAGGGAAGGAGAGAGAGGGGGAGGGAGAGAGAGGAGGGAGAGGGAGAGAGAGAAGGAGGGGGAGGGGAAAGAGGGCAGGAGGGAGAGGGAAGGGAGGGAGAAAGGGAGAGAGAAAGGGAGAGAAGGGGAAAGAGAAGGGAGGGAGAGAGGGAAGGAAAGAGAGGGAGGGGAGAGCGGGAGAGGGGAGAGAGGGAGAGAAGGGGGAGGGAGGGAGAGAGGGGAGGGGAGAGAGAAAGGGAGAGAGAAGGGGGAAGCGAGAGGGAGAAAAGAATAAATCATAGAACAGAACCATATTTTGTTTTTTTCTGAATATTTCTAACCATGCTTACAAATTTACAAACTTACAACTCAGTTTGCACAACTCAAAAACAGTGTGAACAGTTCATACAGGTAGTCCTTGACTTGCAACAATTCATTTAGTAACCACCCAACGTTAACAAGAACACTACAAAAAGTGAGCGATGACCGTTTTTCACACTTACGGCCATTGCAGCATCCCATTTTGATCAGGTGATCAAAATTCAGATCTTTGTCAACCGGTTCATATTTATGACGGTGGCAGTGTCCCGGTGTGTGTGTGTGTGTGTGTGTGTGTGTGTGTGTGTGTGTGAGGTGAAGACTTTTGCAACCTTCCAACCAAAGCAAAGTCAATGAGGCAGGCCAGATTCACTTAACAACCGCGTTACTAACTTTACAACTGCAACAATTCGTTTAACAACTGTGTCAAGATAGGTTGTCAAGCAGGGCAACCTCTCTTAACAACGCTCTCATTTAGCAACAGATTTTGGGCTCAATTGTGATCGTAAGTCAAGGACACCCCCCCCCCCCCCCCGTATTGGGTAGATGGAATGATTTTTAGACAATGACAGATGAAAGAGTTGAGGTTCTCTACCTGCGGCGGTATATTTTGGTTCTTTTACAAGCTGCTGGGGGCTCTGGATTTTCAGCCGTGAGCTTTGGGATCAAAAACTGAGCCGCTCCTGCATCAAAAAAAGTATTCCCAATTGCTTGGTCTTTGACGGCCCAAATAACTTCACAACCTTCAATTTTGTACCTGTAGATCGATAGATAGACACATTTTTTTTTAAAAAAAAAATATTTTTTTAAAAAAAATGTTTATTCATTTGTATTAAAATATTGGACAGTGAGACCATCCTGGCATTCTTTCCGCCATACATACTAACATAAAGAAACAGATAATATACAAACGACATTTTCTTCTTACATTACATTATTATATATAATTAATACATTAATAAAGGGAGACTAGTATAGATCTATTTCAAGCTATTTAGCTCTCATCAGCTAGCCCTATCTTTACTGGGATTCGAACTGGACTGTTTTTACATGTTAGGCAGTTGTATTAGCCTCTAAGCTACAAGCTCTCCTCCCTTATCAGCTGAGCCAAGGAAATGATTCAGTGTTATGTCAATGTTAACCAAAGGGAAGCAGTATGCTTCTTCCCATATTTGGGCATAACAGGTGCTTTGACATAACACTTTGTATATATGTATGTGTGTATGTGTGTATGTATGTATGTACATACGCACGCATACATATACACACACACACGCATACAAACATATTCTACTCCATATACTCATTTATATTTGCATATATTACATCACATTCTGAGTTCACAAATCCTACTGTATATACTCAAGTATAAGCCTAGTTTTTCAGCCCACTTTTTGGGCTGAAAAAAGCCGCCTCGGCTTATACTCGAGTCAGTGAAAAAATTTGCCCGAAATGGAGGAGAAAAAGGGGCGGGGCCATGCCGCTGGGTGACGCTCGTGAATGGCCCAGCGCCCCTGTGAGTTTCCCCTCCCTCTGTGTCAGTTTGCCGCGCAGCGGTGCACCGCACCCATCCCCCCCTCCTCCCGTTCTAATGTAATGCAGGGCTATCTACGATTCCCCTTCCTCCCCTCCTGCCGCTCTGCAACGATGTCCCACCTCCTCCTTGTTATGCAAGCAGCCACATAGCGATGTCCCACCTCCTCTGGTACAGTGATCCAATGATAGGAATCACTGTGCCGTGTGTCATAGGAGGCGGGAAATCATCATCACAGCGGGACATCAGCATCATGAGGTGAGTGAAGTATTTCATTGAATACACCGGTATTGTGTGATAATAATTTGTTATGCAGAGCAAATTTTTACAATGGCTACTGTATGTTAATGGGCACAGGCCGGCTGTATATGTTATTCAATGGGCACATGGCATTATTGGTATCTATTTTTATTTTTGAAATTTATCGGTAGCTGCTGCATTTCCCACCCTAGGCTTATACTCGAGTCAATAACTTTCAGTTTGTTTGTGGTAAAATTAGGTGCCTCGGCTTATATTTCGGGTCGGCCTATACTCGAGTATATACGGTAATTATTTCTTGTTCCAACTTCCGCCTCTCATTTTCCAACCATTGCAAAAATCTATTGAAGTATCAGATATTCTGATTCCCTTTGTTTTTTAATTCTAGCATCAATTTATTCATTTCTGCACATACAATATGTATGTAAATATAAAAATACTATTTATGATATTTTCATATTAGGGACGATGAGGTCATCCGTTACAGAGTTCAAATATGTTCAAAACATTGGATGGCTGCATAATAGCAAAAGGTCTAATGTCTGCAGCCAAGGAGAAATTATTGCCTATCTACCATCCAAACCTACTTACACCAATTCCAGAGCAATGCCACCGTTTCCCTACAATGGTTATTCTCTTAGCTTTTGCTAGGTGTTTCTGGAATTCCTACAAATGACAAAGAAAGAGACACTATTAGCACAGTAAAAAATAAACAAATCTGCTAAATCACCTCTAAAGCAAAGCAAAAATCTACAAGTACCAATGCCAAGGAATGGCTAGAATTCAGTTATAATACCGTAGTAGTAGTAGTACTACTACTACTACTAGTAATAATATATAATAATAATAATATAATAATAATAATAATAACAACAACAACAGTTAAATTTGACAAAATCACCATCAGTCAAATGCAAAAAGCACTGCTTGGATCTGCACGCATATTACGAAATTATGTTACGACGTCCTAGGCCCCTGGGTGGGGCCCGACTAGTAACCAATGCCAATCCGGCGAAACAACTGGCCGCTGTGATACAATTGTATAATAATAATTTTAATGTACTCATGCATTCTGGAAAAAAGTAATTAACAGTAATTTTTGTTTCCCTAATAGCAATAGCACTTAAACGTATATATCCCTTTACAGTGCCTTCTAAGTGGTTTACAGAGTCAGCCTATGTCCCCCAACAATTTGAGTCTCATTTTACCCAGCTTGGAAGGATGGAAGGCTAAGTTAACCTTGAATTAATAAGAATTCAATAATTCTCCATAGCAGGCTGAAAGCAGCTTCATGCTCCGGTACCATTTTTATAATAAAGTAGCTAAAATGGCACCTTTCAAATGTCCTGTCCCCTGTATTTCACAGTTACTTTTAGCTACCAAGTCAGCGCTGTCCCAAATGCTAAAAGACCATCAAAAACATGCGAGCAAGGGATTTTTTTTTTTTACCACTGCACTATCTGTATCTCGGATCCCCAGGACGTAAGGATTTCCTTCAGTAATCAGTTTCGGTTTTGCTCCAGCACACAAGCAGAGTTTCTCAAAGGTATACTCCTCACCAGCTTCTGTGATGATCCTCTGCAATCATATTAAAAATGAAAAAAACCAAAAGAAAGAAGTAAATCAAATTCTTTGTTTGACATCAGGAACCAATGAAGGCAAAGGTTGGTAGCTTGGGCTACCACGAAGTATTCAAGGACAGTGCATTAAGCATTTGTATTTCCAAAGCATGCTGTGGTGTTATTAGGCCTTCGTTCGGTATCCTTACAAACTACTTTCTACGCTGAAGCATCTTGAAGTAAATGAGAATAAATGCAGGAATATCTCAATTTTGCCCAGTCTTCCAAAATTGAAAATCCAGTGTTTTATACAGGTTACCAGGGGTCACTTCCTTGCATCCCATGAAAAAGAAAATGAAGCAACTGTCTCATCTATCTATCTATCTATCTATCTATCTATCTATCTATCTATCTATCTATCATCTATCTATCTATCTATCTATCTATCTATCTATCTATCTATCTATCTATCTATTATCTATCTATCTATCTATCTATCTATCTATCTATCATCTATCTATCAATCTATCTATCTATCATCTATCTATATCTATCTATCTATCATCTATCTATCTATCTATCTATCTATCTATCTATCTATCTATCTATCTATCTATCTATCTATCTATCAAACTATCTATCTATCTATCTATCTATCTATCTATCTATCTATCTATCTATCTATCTATCTATCTATCTATCTATCTACTATCTATCTATTTATTTTCGTAGATTTTCACGGGTACAGGTATGCAGGTCTTGGCGTATTCGGGTCTTTTCCCATGTAAGATTTGAGAGTATCTTGGCAATGTTTCGACGAGGGTCTCACTCTCCATCTTCAGGCTGGTACTTTCGGCTTCATGCTTGTGCGAGCAAAGTGTGATTGGAGCTTCTGTCTTTCTATAAATACTGGTGTGTGTGGTGTGTGTGTGTGTGTGGAGTGCTGGCTTTGTTGTTGTAAGGGTAGTTTGATCCTTAGAAAGAAAACACGTTCAGTATCTCAATGAAAATCAAAAGATGAAGATTTTTCCTTACATGGTCTTTGCTTTTCAGCTGCTTCACTGCAGACGGTATAACTTTAATATTGGGGGTAGCGTTTTCTAAGGACGCTGTCTGCTTGTTCCTCAACATCAAATTTCTTCCAAAGTTCGGGAAACCTGTTGAAGAAGTAAAATCGGGAACTCAGAATAACAGAGTTGGAAGTGACCTTGTAGGTCATCTAGTCTAACCCCCCCACCCCACCCAAGCAGGAGACCTTGCCTACACCATTCCTGACAGAGGCAGTCCAATCTCTTCTTGAAAGCCTCCAGTGATGAGGCTCCCACAACTTCTGAAGGCAACTTCTGTTCCATTGATGTTCAGTGGGGGGTTCTTAATTTAGAACTTTGTTTGTGCATTTGAAATCAGTTTTGACTCATGGCCATGACCTGGTCAGGTCTTGCTAATTTTCTTACCTCCTTATCAGAGCTTCCCCAAAAAGCACGAAGCAGATTCCTGGTCCTGACAAAACTCCCTTTTATTAAACAAATATGAATTCCTCTCTTTCAAACTCAACAAAGTTCAATTTATGACCACAGACCTTTATCTAGTTGGAAAGCTGCCCTGTAAATATTTTCCAAACGCAGTGCTGTGCAAGGAAAGACTTGGCACAGAGTCTCTGAGATTCACGGACAGATCTTCACACTCCTGAAATGAATGAATGAACGAACAAATTGTTTCCTGCAAAAGCCCACTCCCCTTTTGCTCCTCTTTTATTTCCTTTGGGAGGGGCCATTCACCGTCCACCTGTGGCTTTACTCCCAAGTCAACCCTGAACAGGCTCCAGCACTTCCTCTGCCTCACTGTTGTCTAGCTGCGCAGGCAGCTGAGAACTGCCAGACTCTGCCGATGCAAAGCCCTCATCAGAGCCTTCCCCAGCCTCCAGGACTGGCCCATGTTCCTCCCCAATCTCTTCACTGTCCGAATCTGCAGACAGCTCCGTTGGTCATTGGTGGGCCACAACAGAGAGAAGGTGACTGCTCTAAGATCACCTGGATGTATTTCTATATAAAAACTCACAGTTTCCCCATATCTAACCTGGTGTCTTGATCACTGCACCCCAACGGCTTCCATTTAAGATATACTGATATACTCTAGAAAAATCTCTAAGAGGCATAGTATTTACTAATTCATGCTCGATGCTGCTGGTTAAATAAGGCATTGGTGCCACAATCAACTTTTTTTTTCTTTAGCCCCCCAAAATGGAGATCAAATCCATCTTACCTGTTTGAAGTTCACCACTGCTTTATAACAGGAGTAGCAGTAATTAAAAAAATATCTTCAGAGGGAAATTCTGCAGCCAGCTGGTAAAAAAAGGAAGATATTGAGGTTATTGTTCTAGAACCTTTTATGTTGAACAGCATGTCTGTCCATGATTAAACCAGAAAGGTGCCTATTCCTGTCTGAATATTGGCATTTAACTGTACATTTGTCTAAAATCACATGGTGCTAGGCACAAGTAACCAGGAACAGGAGTTTAGTTCAAAGCACTTCAAGTTTATTACCTGTTACCTATATGGTATGCGGTAACTCAGTGCCTAAGATGCTGACCTTGTCGATCAGAAAGGTCGGCGGATTGAATCCCTAGCACCACGTAACGGAGTGAGCTCCCGTTACTTGTCCCAGCTTCTGTCAATGTGGCAGTTTGAAACCATGTAAAAATGCAAGTAGAAAAATAGGGACCACCTTTGGTGGGAAGGTAACAGCTTTCTGTGAGCCTTCGGCATTCAGCCATGCTGAATGACACAGCACATATGTGCAAGGGGAATCTTTACCTTTACCTAAGAGTCAAAGGAATTCAAGAAAGGCTGGTCATCTCTTACACAGGAAGAATTATCACCCTTGACATGAACACGGCAATATCTTTGGCATGGGGTTAATATAAGATGATATTGTATGTTCAGTCCGCAGAAATCGATATGACCACTAGGTGGGAGCAGAGAGACACAGAAAACTTCATCCACCTAGTGCAGGGTTTTTCAAACTTTGCAATCAAGAGTTATAGACTTCTAGAATTTCCCAGCATGCATGTTAGCAGGGGTATTCTGGGAATTGAAGTCCACACATCTTTCTGATTCTTTTTGTCAGTTGCTTCATTCTCTTTTTCATGGGATGGAAGGAAGTGACCCCTGCTAACCAGTATAAAACCCTGGATTTTCAATTTCGGAAAACTGGGCAAAATTTTTTGCCCTGTTCTTAGGAGATAAATTTCTAAACAGATTGTAACTTTTTCAAGCAAATCTTTTATAGGACCAACCAAGCCACTAGGACCATTCTCCATATTTATGCATTTATTTACAAATTATAATTTCTATGATTAATCAAAATCCATAAATATATATGATCTTTTGAAAACAGCTTAATACAACCCCTTTTGTCATAAAGTGGGAAAGGCAAATAACGATCTACAATATATATAGTCCAGGAAGTTGTTCTTGTTTGTTGTTAGGACATAAATCCCTGCAAGATATACGAAGTATCAATGACTAATCCTAAGAATTTAACACTGAACAAAGTCCAGTAAAGCAAATAATTATAACGAATATGGGGTGGTGGTTATAAAATCAGTGTTGGGGAAGGCAAAGGGAATAAACCTGCTCAAGAATATATGTTGTTTTGGCGGGGATAAGGACACCATTGGAATATATTGTATATCTTTTAGTTGTTAGAGATGAAGAAATATATGGATAAAAAACATATCTGGGCGTGGCGATGCATTATAATTGTTCCCCTTTTTTGTATTTACTATGCTTGTATTATTTGTATTAAAAAATGTAAAAAATTATATTAAAAAAATAAATAACACCGAACGAAGTCTTCACTACTAGCATGCAAATCCTTTCTATTTTTCCTAGAGCATTAAAAATATCTTCATTTTTCTTCCTCTTTTAATGGATCATTTAAAAAAAACCCTGGAATCTTTGCAGACTCTCCCTGGGTGAGAATGACATGTTGCAGTGGAAGTCACCTGCTTTTAAAATAAAAGCAAATATGGGTGTGAAGGCAACGCGGAAACTGTCCGTGCGTTGGCACCACT
>NC_045547.1:10402420-10439920 GCF_009769535.1 Thamnophis elegans
TTTTTTCTTTCTTTCTTCTTTCTTTCTTTCTTTCTTTCTTTCCTCCCTCCCTCCCTCCCTCCCTCCCTTCCTTCCTTCCTTCCTTCCTCCCCCCCTCTGCTTTATCTTCCCTGTGTTTTGTCAGGAATGAAAAGAATTTCTGAGAGTACTTTGCAGTGCTCACAGAACACGTCTTTCAAAACAAAAGGTGCAAATGGATTTAAATCCTTTGAAAAATAGGAATCTGGAGTGTTGATGCTAAAGAACCGGAAATTGGAAATTGCCTAAAATGAAAAGAAATGTGAGAACATAAGCAAGGAAAACACACACACACACACACACACACACACACTTAATTATGGCAAGAAAACAGTTTTCAGTCAGAAGACATGAACAGACAGTTTAAAATCAAATATATTTATAAGTTAGGATCTAAGTAGTTTCTGCAGTTATTACACATTTACAAGAGGGAAAGATGTTAAGGCTTAGTCCTCAACCTATGACCACAATTGACCACAAAATTTCCATTGTCAAGTTTTATGACCTTGGTGGCCACAATTGCTAAGTGAATCACTGCAGTTGTTAAGTTAGTATCATGGTTGTTAAGTGATTCTGGCTTCCCTGTTGACTTTCCTTGTCCGAAGGTCGCAATAGGGGATCACATGACCCTGGGATAATGCAACCGTCATAAATACACGCCAGTTGCCAAATGGCCGAGTTTTAAACACGTGACCACGAGGATGTTGCAACAGTCGTAAGTGTGAAAAATGGTCATAAGTCTTTTTATTCTGGGCTGTTGAAACTTCAAACGGTCACTAAATGAATAGTTATAAATCTGTACTACCTGTACTTTCTACAACGTGTGTAAATTGCAGAAGATCCTACTCATATCCTGCTGCAGTCTGCAGATTTCATAAAGATGCGGCAACAAACAATGAGAATGTTACCAAATAAAATCTGGACCTTTTTTCTTTTCCTGGAAAACATTTTGCTTCTTATCCAAGAAGCTTCTTCAGTTCTTACTGACTGGTGGTGGGGAATTCATGGATTTGCATTCTTTGCTGCTATCCAGCAAAGAATCCAAATCCTTCATTTCCCACCAGTCAGTTACTGTGTCAGGCCTGCAATTATATTCCTTTTAGAATTTTGGCCTGCCACACTTTCTCTTATTTCATTATGCTGTTTCATTAGTATAGTTGATGGGAGGGGGGAATAGACAGGAGTAGGATTGTGGAATGTATTGTTATCATTCTTTTCTAGAAGATCAAGGTCATCTTTTGTCTCTGCACTTTTACACCTGACCGGAAGCAGCTGGGTAGAGATGCCAGCATGGAAGAAGAAGATTGGACCATGTGATGCATTGTGGGTGTGGGGAAAAGATCATGAACTTTTAACTGGGTGGAATTCTGATGTCATTTCCAGAATTGGGATTAACACAGATGTGCTAAGATGTCTGCTTTATTAAATTGGAACTTTAAGGATCGTTTTGCCTTGGACTGTGATTTAATTCTACATGATACTTGGAACACTGATATACTGTAGATCTGAAGAAGCTTCTTGGATGAGAAGTGAAACGCTTTCAAGCCAAGCCAAACCAAGAGAGTCCAGTGGCCTTTTGGAAAAGCACCTTTGGGATAGTCCTCACCTGGATGATTGAGAATCTCCATAAGACATTTTAGACCTGTGGACAGAATTCTGGGAGTTGAAATCCACAGGTCTTAAACTTGCCAAGTTTGACAAACATTTTTTCCATATTTCTTCTCCATGACAATTCTTTTGAATCTATCCTCCAAGATTTCTTTTGTCAGAACTAAATATATTTTATTCATTTAGCTTGTGAAACATGTACGAGATAACAGGTATAAACATGGACATGAACACAGGAAATGGGGACGAATAAATGGGGACAATAGGACAGGGACGGTAGGCACACTGGTGCACTTATGCATGTCCCCTTTATGGACCTCTTAGGAAAGGGGTGAGGTCCAGTTTGAGCTAGACAGTTTGAGGTTAAAGTTTTGAGAATTGAGGATGTAACAACGGAGTCAGGTAGAGCATTCCAGGCGTTGACCACTCTGTTGCTGAAGTCGTATTTTCTGCAATCGATTTTGGAGCAGTTTACCTTGAGTTTGTATCGATTGTTTGACCTTGTATTATTGCGATTGAACCTGAAATAGTCATTGACAGGTAGGACGTTGTAGTAGACAATTTTGTGTACTACGCTTAGGTCAGACCATAGGCGGCGTAGTTCCAAGGTTGTCCAAGCCCAAAATGTTGAGCCTGGTGGTGTAAGGGATTCTGTTGTGAACAGAGGAGTGGAGGACTTTTCTCGTGAATTACCTCTGCACTTGCTCAATGGTGTTAATGTCCAGAATACAGTGTGGATTCCAGGCAGATGAGCTGTATTCGAGAATTGGTCTGGCAAAGGTTTTGTATGCCCTAGTACGCAGTACAGTTACCGGAGAAGAAGCTTCGCAAAATTACTCACCTTATTTGGTCTCCTTACATAGGAGTTTTGATTTGAAACATGTATTTGGAACCACAGGGTTTCAGCAAACTGTCACAGGACTTAGTTTTCTAGTCTCCTGGTCATTTTCCTCTTAGAGCACCGTTTCAATTGTCGGATATAAATCAGTTTTTCCCTTCCCACTGTGAATTATTATTATTTTTTACTCTTTCGTGGGAGGCATTTGAAAGCAAGAAGCGTCATTTGTCATGCCACCCTGAGCTAATTTGCACACTTCCCTCTGCAATTCATGATCAAATAACTTCAGGTTTGCCTGGCCCCATTTCTGGGTATTTCCGGAAGCCCAAATTAGTTCTCCAGGCAGAATCTGCAAGAGATGGTCTTGAAAATGTCCTTTGCCAGCTACTCATTTCTAATTCCTGCGCAGGTGGTATGTAGGCTACCTGGGACGCAGCTTGTCAACAGGTAAGGTCAACTGATAAATGAACCAGGGTAATTTCAGCCATGAAAGGTGAATCAAGTTTTTTTTAAAAACCACCTGTCATTATAATATTCCACATACAATAGTCTTGGAGTAGTTACTCTGTGGCAAGATGGGCAGCTAGTACGTAAGGTAAGGTAGGATAGGATAAGATAAGATAAGATAAGGTAAGTGTTCTGACCTAGGCTTCCCCAACAGCACAAAGCCGAGTCCTCGTCCTGATAAACCCCTTTTATTTAATTTACAGTGAATTCCTCTCCAGAAAAGTCTTTCCTCTCCCACAGTCTTTCAAGATACACTACATTGCCAAAAGTATTCGCTCACCCATCCAAATAATCAGAATCAGGTGTTCCACTCACTCCCATGGCCACAGGTGTATAAAATCAAGTACCTAGGCATGCAGACTATTTTTACAAACATTGGGGAAAGAATGGGTCACTCTCTGGAGCTCATTGAATCCCAGCGTGGAACTGTGATAGAATGCCACCTGTGCAACAAATCCTGTCACGAAATTTTCTCACTCCTAAATATTCCACAGTCAACTGTCAGCTGTATTATAAGAACGTGGAAGGGTTTGGGAATGACAGCAACTCGGCCACGAAGCAATAGGCCACGTAAACTCACCCCACATCAGTGTGTGACCTCACAAATGCGCTTCTGGAAGAATGGTCAAAAATTCCCATGAACACACTCCTAAACCTTGTGGACAGCCTTCCCAGAAGAGTTGAAGCTGTTATAGCTGCAAAGGGTGGACCGACGTCATATTGAACCCTATGGATTAGGAATGGGATGTCACTTACAGTAAGTTCATATGCGAGTAAAGGCAGGTGAGCGAATAGTTTTGGCAATATAGTAGTTCACAATTACTAACTTTTATCAGGCTTGGAGAGTGGCCAGGCCGATATCTTTCAGACGCCACAATACTTGGCAGGAATGCAGGAATAAACTAATTGTCTCCTGCAAACTCCACTCCCCCTTTGCTCCTCTTTTATTTCCTCTGGGAGGGGCCATTCACCTTTCGCTCCTCTTTTATTTCCTCTGGGAGGGGCCATTCACCATCCACCTGTAGCCTTACTCTCTGTCAGGGCATGGGAGGAGAGATGTACTTTCCTATTTTCAAGATTCTGTTAATGTAATCATACAATAGAGCTAGAACTATCACTTATGGCTGTGCTTCTTACCTTGATCATCTTCTAAGGCTGACCTCAATCTTACAGACAGAAAGAGAGAGAGAGAGTTACTGGCCTAAAGACTCCTAGCTGGCCTTCATGACAAAGGTGAGACTAGAACTTACAGTCTCCTAGTGATTGGACCAAAGACATCTAGGTGGCTTCATGCCTAATGCAAGACTAGAAGTCACAGTCTCCAGGTGACCGGCCCAAAGTCACCCCTCAACTTTCATGCCTGAGGCGAGCTAAAGCTCACAGTCCCCCTTTTCTAGGTTGGTGCTTTAACCACTAGACTAGATGAAACTGGCTCCCTTTCTTAAATCTAGATAGTGAGCAGTGATCTATTAACTTAGCTGCTTCCTTTCCTTGTACCTCCTTCATTAGTGGCCATTCCAACTTCATACAGAATACATAGATAGCAGGGACGCATCCTTCAGTTTCTTGCCACTGTGGGCCACTTGTGTGTGTGTGTGTGTTTTTCTGTGTGTGTGCCTGCCTGCCTGCCCGACTCCCTCCCTCCCTCCCTATATACCTACCTACCTACCAGTGGTGGGTTGCTAATCCTGTTCCAACAGGTACGGTTGGAACGGGGATGGGGGTGTCCTCGTGCACGCGCACAGTTCACGCATGCGACTTAGCACTTGCGCGATGCTCCAGCTGCTCGCGGAGAATCATGCTGGCGCTGTATGTGCCATGCGCCTGCGTGGAAGCGCAGAAGCTTTTAAAGACCAGTAAGGAACGAGGGCGGGCGGGTGAGCCGTTCCCTGAAGTTACTTACTTCCGGGTTCACCGACCAACCGGTCCGCGCGGACCACCGCGGACCGGTTGAAACCCACCCCTGCTACCTACCTTCTTACCTATATCTTTATATCATCTATATCTATCATCTATTTCTCTATCATCTACTGTCTATCATTACATCTGTCTGTCTGTCTGCCTGCCTGCCTGCCTGCCTGCCTGCCTGCCTGCCTGCCTGCCTACCTACCTACCTACCTATCTCTTTATATCATCTATATCATCTATTTCTATCTTCTACTATCATTAACTCTATCTGTCTATCTATCTGTCTATCACAGTGGTGGGTTTCTAACTAGTTTACTACTGGTTTGCTCATGCTTGCGCGCACGTAATGCTTCTGCGCATGTGCAGAAGTGTCCGGGCGGGTGGGCAGAGCCTCCCACGGCCACCACTACTGGTTCGGCTGAATTGGGCCAAATCGGGAGCAACCCACCTCTGATCTATCATCTATATCATCTATTTCTCTCTATCCTTTCTCTCTCTCTCCCCTCCCCCTTCCTTCCTTCCTTCCTTCCTTCCTTCCTTTCTTTCCTGTCTGTATCTGACATTCCCAGCAAATGTTCTGGGAAAGAAAATGGAAGTGAACAAATCACTTTGCTAACAGAATACGACAGTTTGAGGCTTAAAAAAAAAAGATTAAACTTTTTAGTTTGGTTAAGTATTCCATCTCCAAATACGTTTTTTTTCTGGCCATAGCCCAAACTCTTCCAGATCAAGTTGTCCTTCCTAGAATAGGAAACTAATGCCAATTAATCTTTTTCGTTTTCTTTATAGCTCAGTATGTTCTCCATTAAAACATCCCATGAATACTAAAGTTCAAAGTCTTGATAATTGTAATTGGGTTTTTTTTTTTTAAAGAAATGCCATAGTATCCTGGTTTCGTATTATTAGATATGAGATGACAATTTTCCCCTGAGCTATGGGTCACAGTGACCACAGTCCATTATCTTCTGTTCTTTTAAATCCGGTGGTGCATTAAAAAAACAACAACAACGCAGCATCCAATCCACAAAGTAACGTTAAGCCTTACCAGAAATGTGTGAAGTTTCAACTCATTGAAAAGATCACAAGCTCCATTAAAGTCTTCCAAGCCAAGATCTTGAGAAAAAGCCTCATTAATGAGTAATGGATTATGATATATGACAAGGGGATGAGGCATGAAAAAAAAAAAAAACCAAATAGTTTAATGGAACATTATAAATCAAAGTGAGATCCCTGCCTTTAAACTCATTTTGGCTTTGCGTTGCTCACTAGCTGCATTGCTCACTAGCTCTCCATACTGTTGAGCATTTCTAAGCATGCTGACAGAGTGGGTTTGTAATGGTCTTCACAGAAGTGTGTGTGTGTGTGTGTGTGTGTGTGTGTGTGTTGGGATTAAAAAAAAATTACTACCAGTTCTGTGGTGGCATGGCTTTGTGGCCGTGGCAGGGGAAGGGTACTGCAAAATCCCCATTCCCTCCTCATTCCTGGGGGAAGGTTACTGCAAAATCCCCATTCCCTCCTCATTCCTGGGGGAAGGTTACTGCAAAATCCCCATTTTCTCCTCATTCCTGGGGGAAGGTTACTGCAAAATTCCCATTCCCTCCCTACCCCACTAACCTGCTTTCTAGCTCCTTTCTCCTGTTCAGGGCAACAAAAGAAGATCAGTTGGGAGGCAGCAGGGGCGTGGCCAGCCTATTTGCCAGTTCTCCGAACTACTCAAAAATTTTCGCTGCCGGTTCTCCAGAACCTGTCAGAACTGGCTGAATCCCACCTCTGGGGTGTGTGTTTGTGTGTGTTAAAAAGTCCGGAGGGTCACAAATGGCACAGTACAAAGCTACTTTGCTTAACTTGGGTTGGAGATACAACCCAGCTTTGAAAAACACTGCTCTAAATCATGGTTTATGGCTGGGCATTGTGTGTGGACCAGATTACTGTGTTCGTGTATTACGTGAGCAAGTCATTTCTTTCGTTCTTTTTTTTTGGTACTAGTGTTTGAATTTTTGTAGAAGGATAAAAAACAGTGTTGTCGTGCATGGTGTGGCATTGTGATACATGTAGAAAAGGCCTGAAGCTTGCATCACAATCCTGCCTTCCTCAATCTGAATGTCTGCTGTCCTACAATTAAAGATTAGGGTTAAAAGATTTCATACACAGAAAATCACATTGCAGACCACAGCAGTGGCTATAACAATAAACTGACACAGTTGGAAAGGACCTTGGAGGTCTTCTAGTCCAATCCCCTGTTGAAGCAGGAGATCCTATATCATTTCAAACACGTGACTGTCCAATCTCTTTTCTTCATCCAGTGGTGGAGTCCATGCAATTTGTCCACTCATTAATTTCTTAATTTATTTCCAGGTCGATTCTCTCCTTGATTAGCTTCTATCTGTTGCTTCTTGTTCTGCCTTCATGTGCTTTGGAGAATAGGTTGTGACAGCCTCTTAGATGTCCAAATGTGCTTTTTTTTCAAGAGGCAACTGGACTTTCTTGGTTTTTTTGGAAGATCTTTCGCTTTTCATCCAAGAAGCTTCTACAGCTTCTTCTGAGTGCTCTCTGAGCTTGATTGTTTTCTTGCAGATGTTTCATTACCCAGCTAGGTAACATCATCAATGCACTGTTCATGTTACCTAGTTGGGTGACTGGTGATCAAGCACAGAGAGTATCAAGGACCTGACAGAATACACTGTCATAAAACCAATATAAAAATTGCTGTTAATTGCCTCTGGAATATTTTTTTCAGAGTTTCTACTTTAGGGAAATTTTTGCCAAACTACAATATCTCCCTTTCATGTATAAAGGTTGCCTCTCCGATTTGCTTGTAAAAGGAGTGTTTATGGAGATTTTCAGGGACATGGTGGCTCAGTGGATAAGACGCTGAGCTTGTCAATCAGAAAGGTCGGCAGTTCAGCAGTTCGAATCCCTAGCACCGTGTAACGGAGGGAGCTCCCGTTACTTGTCCCAACTTCAGCCAACCTTGAAAGTATGTAAAATATGCAAGTAGATAAATAGGTGGGAAGGGAACAGCGTTCCGTGTGCTTTTAGCATTTAGTCATGCCGGCCACGTGACCACGGAGACGTCTTCGGAGAGCGCTGGCTCTTTGGCTTTGAACTGGAGATGGGCACCGCCCCCTAGAGTTGGGAATGACTAGCACGTATGTGCGAGGGGAACCTTTATCTTTATGGAACTTCTCAGTCTTCCAGGACATGGTTGCCCCAAAGGTGCTTTTTTCTCAAGAGGCAACTGGACTTTCTGGTTTTCCTCTGAAGTTTTTTCGCTTCTCATCCAAGAAGCTTCTTCAGGTCTGAGCTTCAAAGAAAAAGTACACAAAATTGTGTGCTACAACGTCTTACCTGTCAACGACTATTTCAGCTTCAACCGCAATAACACAGGGGCAAACAATCGATACACACTCCAGGTAAATGGCACCAAACTCGATTGCAGAAAATACAACTTCAGCAAGAGTGGTCAATGCCTGGAATGCTCTACCTGACTCCGTTGTTGCATCCTCAAACCCTCACAGCTTCAACCTTAAACTGTTCACTGTGGACCTCACCCCATTCCTAAGGGGGTGTATATAAGTGCACCAGTGTGCCTGTTGTCCCTATCCTACTGTCCCCATTTATTTTTACTCATTTCTAATGTTTATACTTATACCTGCTTATATGTTTCTATGTTATATTCATACTTATACTTCAGTGGTGGGTTTCAAATTTTTTTTGAACCTACTCTGTGGGTGTGGCCTCCTTTGTGGGAGTGGCTTTCTGGCCATGTGACCTGGTGGGAGTGGCTTGCCAGCCATGTGTTCTCTCTCTCTCTCTCTCTCTTTCCTTCCTTTTGTCTCTCTGTCCCTTTTTCCCTTTTTTCTTTCATCTCTCTCACTTTTTCTTTCTTTTTTTCTTTTTTTCTTTTTTTCTTTTTTTCTTTTTTTCTTTTTTTCTTTTTTTCTTTATTTCTTTCTTTCTTCCTTTCTCTTTCTCTCTCTCTCTCTCTCTCTCTCTGTGTGTGTGTGTTTGTGTGTGAGAGAGAGAGAGTGAGTGATGGGTTTCAAAAAATTTTGGAACCTCTTCTGTAGGTGTGGCCTGCTTTCCGGGTCCACTGGTGGAACCTCTTCTAACCGGTTCGGTAGATTTGACGAACTGGTTCTACCGAACTGGTGCGAACGGGTAGGAACCCATCTCTGTTATACTTGTTTTCTCATACATGCTTGATAAACCAAAATAAATAAAAATAAATAACAACCAGAAAGTCCAGTTGCCTCTTGGGAAAAAAAGTATCTTTGGGACTTGTAAAAGGGGGTAACTGAAATAATCCGATAGGAGACAAACATTTCAGCTCTCCCCATTTTTTTTCAGAACCAAGTTTAAATACAAAGTTAGCCAGAGATGACATAAAAGATTATGGCAGCTCACAGTGCAGATGCTAAAAACTCATCCTGCTCTTCTTGGATATCAAATCATATCGGTCAACCACTTTTGGGAGTAATGACAGGGTGAAGGAAGAAAGTGTCCTTGTGATATATATCCGTACATCCATCTTCCCACCTGAAGAACGTAATTCTGATGATGGCAAAGAAGGCCAGGGTGCATATGAATGCTTGAATCTGACAGAAAACTGATTTCATCCCTTAGTAATCCACAAACATCGCATTTGTTAAAACTATCCAATCTTGCTGCCTTGTAAAGCAAGGAAGCTCCCACGGAAATCAATCTTATTTATGCCCAATATTGACAGAACCTTTATGGGCCTTTTTTAATCCAACTGGAATCACCTTGGGTGACGTTTAGTAGAATCAAACCGGCACAACTTAATTGGGTATTGAAAAATGGAATCCCCCCCCTCCCTAACTGAACACGGAGCAGAAATTTCAGGGGGTGGAAGAGGAAAGGGGGGGGTGCAGAGAAGACTGTCTTTATTAGAAGTTCTGTAATTCCTCCTTTTCTTGCCCACAGATCTTCTCCTCATCCTAGTGACCTCATATGGCTCTTTCTGCAAACTTCAGCAAGTGGGTTTCTGCTCTGACTGGCCTTTTTAGGATTTCTTTTGGGGGGAGGGAGGGAGGAGAGAGAGGGGGGGAAACCGAAATTAATTATTATGAGATGCTTACAGTGATCCTTAAAGAGAGTTTTACATTTTTAAAGGGGCATTTAAGTGCATTAGTCTTTATTATCAATAGCAAAAGCAACAGCATTTAGATTTATATACCTCCCCATAGTGCTTGACAGGTTCACAATGTAGAAGCATTATTTGCGTGTTGTGTCCTACAAAATGGGTCCTCGTTTTACCAATCTCGGAAGGACAGACGGCTGAGTCAACCTTGGGCCCCATCTGGATCGAACTCCAGTCTGTCAGTAGAGTTTGTCCACTTATACTTCAGTTTAAGCACTAGGCTACCAGGTCTCCTCCATTATTACCATGTTTTCCCCGAAAATAAGACAAGGTCTTATTTTCTTTTGACCCCATAAAATAAGCACTTGGCCTTATTTTTGGAGGAGGTCTTATTACTTTTGAGGTGCAGGAAGTGGCGAGCGTGGTCACCCCCTGGATGCTGCTGTGTTGCAATATTTTTTTGGAGAGGGCTTATTTTAGGCTTATTTTTAGGGGAGGGCTTATTTTAGCACATGTGCTCAAAAGCCGGATTGGGGCTTATTATCCAGAGATAATCTCTCGAAGCTCTCCGGTTGCCCTGACTCCCACGCCTCCTCCTCTGATTTGGTTGCTGGAGGGGCTGGTGGCCGATAGGCCACAACAGCTAACAAATTGCAACACATCTCATTCCTGAATCCATATCCCTCAAAGGGGAAGAGGATGACTATTACTGGAATTCTAGAAAAAGAAACTAAGCCTCCAAAGAAGATTGTGCAAGGAAGCTTGTAGTTGGAACCAGTGGTGGGTTTCAAAAATTGTTCGAACCTACTCTGTGGGTGTGGCCTCCTTTGTGGGAGTGGCTTGCCGCCCATGTGACCAGATATGAAGATGCCGACGACACTTGTCAGAACCACCTTAAATTACCTCACACACAGCACTGGCATGCATAAGAATATGATGTAAACTTGTTTTTTAAAAGGCATCTTTGGTTTGCGTTAAAACAACTTCAACACACGCAATGTTCTGATTGCACCACAAACGCAGTAGTCATCCTTAGCTTTCACAGAGGCACTGAGTTTTATAAATATGAGCATGATAGTGTAGAATAATCATATCCAAGGACCAGTGGTGGGTTTCAAAAAAATTTGGAACCTCTTCTGTAGGTGTGGCCTGCTTTCCGGGTCCACTGGTGGAACCTCTTCTGACCGGTTCGGTAGATTTGACGAACCGGTTCTACCGAATAGGTGCGAACTGGTAGGAACCCACCTCTGGTTGGAACCCAAGTCTTTCACCTGTCCCCACCACTTCCTGCTATACAATATGTCTCCCATCACCCAAAGCAGAGGTGGGTTCCTACCAGTTCGCACCTATTCGGTAGAACCGGTTCGTCAAATCTACCGAACCGGTTAGAAGAGGTTCCACCAGTGGACCCGGAAAGCAGGCCATACCTACAGAAGAGGTTCCAAAAAAATTTGAAACCCACCACTGACCCAAAGGCAAGTTTTGGAGGCACACAAAGTTATCCAGAAACGTGAGAATGGAACTCTGGAAGATAAGTACCACAAAAGTAGCTTGTTTCTTTTTTTAAACCCCCATTAGCATACAATTAGGCAGCCTCAAAAGGTGGGGTGGGATGGGGGAAATGAAATTCTTATTTATAATTCAAGAATTTCAGCAGGATACAAGAACGCCACATAGTTCAGTGCTACCCCACAAAGGTGTCACAAACCAGCACCCCTGAGCCGCATGATTTCAATCTCTGCTATTGTTAGGCAGCCCTTTTGCATTTCAAAAAAAGGGAATAAAAGTTGCGCATCAATTAGCATTTAAAACGATTTATCACACCCTGAGATTTGAGTTCCCCTTTGTTGGCTTTTGAGATCGACGCAGGAGGTAATGACTTTCGAGACGTAGATTGCTCAGATGTGAGGGGTGCATGAAATAGAATAATTTTTTTGAGTTTTCTGGCCTCGAAGATCCGGTTTGCCATTCTCTTTGGGCTAAAAGAGATCCGATCAGCTTAGATGGGTATGACAGAGACTACTATTGTCCTTGCAAATCTATACAGATGACCTGAGAGGGCTTTGACTAGAGGCCGTAAAGAAATATTTCTCCACCTTGGCAACTTTAAGGTGTATGGACTTCAACTCCCAGAATTTCCCAGTCAGCTATACTTGAATTCCTCACCCAGCCAGCCATGGAGAATTCTGGGAGTTGAAGTCCATACATCTTAAAGGTGCCACAATTGAGAAAACACCGCCCTAAAATATACTATTCGATAATCTCATTTTACAAGGATTCAGTCTTTCAGAAACTACACTGTCTTTGACCAGAATCCCATCAGAGAACTGAGCAAAATAGAGAGGTTGGCTAAGAATGAAAAAAAAAAAAGCATGAAAAGCTTTTCCGGTGCTTTTATTTTCAAGGATCTGAGCGAATGGGGGCAATGGATAATATTTTTCATTGCGTTCTTCACAGGCAATGAGAGAGCACAAGCCTTGATAATCTAAGGTGACCAGACGTCCCGCTTTTGGCGGGACACACCCGCCTTCCAACGCATTTTCCCGCGTCCCGCCCGCCTTTTTAAAAGGCACGCTTTTTTTGGCGCTCGCAGCTCCCGCCCATCAGCTGCTAGCTTGCTGGGCTGGCTCATCGTTCTGTTCTCTATCCTACCAGATGAGCCAGCCCAGCAAGCTAGCAGCTGATGGGCGGGAGCTGCGAGCGCCAAAAAAAGCGTGCTTTCAGCCTTTTACCTACTACCTACAAATTTAAGCCAGCCCAGCCTCCCGCTCACTGATTGGATTGGCCTGGACTCCAGCCAATCAGTGAGCTGGCTGGGATGGGAAATTTTCAGCACGCTTGCGCGAGTTTCCATTTCCTTTCTACAAAAGACGAAAGAGGTTGCAGCTGCGCTGACTGGTGAGTAATCTAATTCTAATCGAATTTTCTGCTCGCCGCGGCAGGAGGAGAGGGTGAGGGCAGCTGCAGCCGCCCGCGGCAGAGAAGTTCCATGCGGTGCAGGGGCTCCCGCCGCCCGGCAGAAGCCCCTGAACCGCGTGCGGGCGGCTGCCCCCTCCTCCTCCCTGTCCTCCTGCGGCCGCGAGGAGTAGTCCGTTCGTGCAGAAATTGCCCGCCCTGGCTGAGTGAATTGGGATCGCCTGCGGCCGCGAGGAATACTCCGTTCGTGCAGGAGTCCTCGCGGCCGCAGGCGATCCCAATTGAATTCACTCTGTGCGGGCGGCAGGCGCTGCGCCCACGAGGAGCTGCCTCTTCGTGAATGGGATCGCCGCCTCCGAGAGCATGGGCGCAGCGGCTGCCGCCCGCACAGAACGTCGTGCGGGGGTCCCGCCGCCCGGCAGAAGCCCCGGGACCCAGTGCAAATTCGCTGCGCAAGGTGAAACGGCCGGCAGCAGCCTCGCTCTCCTGCTGCGGCTTCTGTTTCAATAGGGAAGAAAACTTCCTTTCGCTTCCCGGGCTTCTGCCGCCCGGCAGAAGCCCCGGGACCCAGTCAAATTCGGGAAGCGAAAGGAAGTTTTCTTCCCTATTGAAACAGAAGCCGCAGCAGGAGAGCGAGGCTGCTGCCAGCCGTTTCACTTTGCGCAGCGAATTTGACTGGGTCCCGGGCTTCTGCCACCCGGCAGAAGCCCCGGGACCCAGTCAAATTCGCTGCGCAAGGTGAAACGGCTGGCAGCAGCCTCGCTCTCCTGCGGCCAGCGTCCGTTTCAGTCGCTTCCCTTGTCCGTCTTGATTGCTGGAAGCAGTAACAAACGGCGCGTCCGCTCCGCATCGCCCTGACAACCACCCCAGCCTCCGGCTACCGGGCCTCGCTGGAGTCAATTGCAAAGCTGCGTTCAGCGCTTTGAGGACCTGAGGCATCTTGGGAAATGTAGTTCCCTATCAGAAAGAATGGAGTAGCTGCGAATTTGTAACAACATAATATAACTTGGTGCTTCGCAGGTTACGAAAATCTCGTTTGATTTGCACACTGTTTTTTAAAAGTTAGATAAAGAAATTATGCTGTGAAAGCGACTAGATAGCCCCCCTCCCCTTCCTGTGTGTGAGAAAGGGAAGGAGAGGAAGGAAGGAGGGAGGGGGGAGGAAAAGAAGAAGGGAGGGGGGAGAAGATGGAAGGAGAAAAGATGGATGGAAGGAGAAAGAATGGAAGGAGAAGGAGGAAGATGGAAGAAGAAAGGAAGAAAAAGAAGAAGGGAGGGAGAAGGAAGGAGGTAGGAAGAAAAGGGGAAGAGAGGGAAAGAGCAGAAAGACAAAGAGGATGAAGTTGATAGGCAAGAGGAAGGGGGAAGGAAGGGAAAAAAGAGGGAGAGAGGAAAGAAGAAAGGATGGAACTAGAAAGGAAAGAAGGGAAGGAGGGAGGAAAGGGGAAGACAGGGAAAGAGCAGAAAGACAGAGAAGGTGAAGGTAGATAGGCAGAAGGAAGGAAGAAGCAAGAAATAGGAAAGGAGGGAAGGAGAAAGGAACAAAAGCAAAGAGGAAGGGAGAAATGGAAAGAGCAGAAAGACAGAGAAGGTAGATAGGCAAAAGAAATGAAGCTGAAAGAATGGAAGGAGGAAGGAAGAGAAAAAAGGAAGAAGGGAGTGAGTGAGGAAAGGAGATGATGGAAGGAGAAAGGAAGGAAGAGAGGGAAAGAGCAGAAGATGGATATGTTGGCATGAAAGGGATCCGGGCACAATCTCACCTGTTCCAAGTAAAGTTGCCTTTTGCAATTGGCTACCGGTAATCCTCGACTTACGACCAGGATTGATCCCCCAATTTCTGTTGCTAAGGGAGACGTTTGTTAAATGATTTTTGCCTCATTTTGCGACCTTTTATTGCCACGTTAAGTGAATCATGGTGGTTGTTAAGTCAGGAACATGGCTGTTTAGTGACCAAAATTACAATGGCATTGAAAAAAGTGACTGATGACCATTTTTCACACTTAGCGACCATTTTCACACTTAGCGACCGTTGTGGCATCCTCATGGTTACGCGATCAAAATGTTGATGTTTGGCAACAGATTCGTATTTCTGATGATAGTTTGAAATGGTGACAGTATAAATTATTGCTGGTGTAATACTTAACAATGGTTTTTAAGGATTTCTTTTATTTATAGAATACCTTTTTTATTATTTTGGGGGGATTTTTACTTTTAAATTGTTTATAAAATGTATTTACTACAAGAAATGTTCCTTTTTGCAAATGTGATCTTTGCAAATATTTGTGATGCAATATGTTCAGACCAGGTTTATGTGTCTCAAAGTGGCTGCTATTCTATGGGCAGGCCAGGTTGGTGCAAGGCAGCTTTGCCAGATTTGGTGTGTTTCACCCTCATTGAATTTTATATCGTATAAAGAATGGAAGGAGGAAGGAAGAGAAAAAAGGAGGAAGGGAGTGAGTGAGGAAAGAAGAGGATGGAAGGAGGGAGGAAGGAAGGAAGAGAGGGAAAGAGCAGAAGACAGATAAGGTGAAGGTAGATAAGCAAGAGGAATGAAGGAAGAAGTGAGGAGTCTCGAGGAGGGGGAAAACATTTAGTGACCAAAGTTACAATGGCATTGAAAAAAGTGACTGATGACCATTTTTCACACTTAGCGACCGTTGCGACCATTTTTCACACTTAGCGACCGTTGCAGCATCCTCATGGTCACGTGATCAAAATTTTGTTTGGCAACAGATTCGTATTTATTCTGGTTTCAGTGTCCTGGGGTGACCTTTTGACAAAAAAAGTTTTTTTAATCAAGCCCCCCCCCCCCCCCCCCCCCCGGTCAAGGGTGTCCCTCTTTTCCAATCTGAAAATCTGGTCACCTTATGATAATCCAATACAGATCAAGATCAAGAGCCAAGGTGGCGCAGTTGTTAAATGCAGCACTGCAGGCTACTGCTAGATCAGCAGGTCAGCGGTTCAAATCTCACCGGCTCAGGGTTGACTCAGCCTTCCATCCTTCCGAGGTGGGTAAAATGAGGACCCAGATTGTTGGGGGCAATATGCTGACTCTCTGTAAACCGCTTAGAAAGGCCTGAAAGGCCTATGAAGCGGTATATAAGTCTACTGCTATCACCTTGTGTATATTCCATTCTATCCTTGCTAGTGCAGGGCGTCGCGATGGCTCAGCGGTTAAAATGCTGGGCTTATCGGTTGGAAAGCCGGCAGCCCGGGTTCGAGACCTGAGAGCCATGTGATGGGGTGAGTTCCTGTCCTCACCCCAACTTCCTCCAAGCAGTTTGAAAGGATGCAAATGCAAGTAGATAAATAGGTACCACTAAGATGGGAAGGTAACAGCACTCTGTGATGTCATGCGAGCCACATAACCATGGAAACGTCTTGGGACACTGGTGGCTCAATGGCCTTGAAATGGAGTCAGAAACAAGTAGTGGAGTACAAACCACCTCCCTCTAGAGTCAGAAACAAATAGTGGAGTAAGGTTTTTTTTTAACCTTCCTACCGGTAGTGCACCCATTTGTAATATTAGAAGAAAATGATGTTTCTTTATGAGCTGAGTCAATAGGTTTAATTTACTTTATTGTCATTGCACCTCATACAATGAAATTAAATGCCATCTTCAGTGTACATAAAATGAAACAAAACCACACCTCCTTCACAATCTGCACAATTGAACTGAAAACCTCTGATATTGCATTAATATTCTTCGGATATGCTTCAAGGCGCTAGTCGTCACTTATAAAGCCCTTCATGGTATTGGACCTGGGTACTTGAGAGACTGCCTACTGCCAATCACCTCCAATAGACCGATTAGATCCCACAGATTAGGCCTCCTCCGAATTCCATCCACCAGCCAATGCCGGGTGGCGACTACCCGGAGGAGAGCCTTCTCTGTGGCTGCTCCGACCCTCTGGAACGAGCTCCCCGTGGAGATTTGAACCCTCACCACCCTCCAGGCCTTCTGCAAAACCCTTAAAACCTGGCTGTTCCGACAGGCTTGGGGCTAAAGAGCCTTTGCCCCCTCCCTCGAATGGTATGGTTGTTGTGTCCTTTTAAATTGTGTATTGTTTTGTTCGTCTTTTTATCCCTTATCTGTATCCCTTCCCTGACTTGGATTGTGAGCCACCCTGAGTCCCCTTCGGGGAAAAGGGCGGCATATAAGTGCAATAAATTCAATTCAATTCAATTCAATTAATATTGCACTATAGAGTAGAATTCAATATAGTTACTGCTCTGGGATAGAAGCCGCTTTTCAGCCTATTTGTCTTCGTTTTTATTGTCCTGTACCGTCTGCCAAATGGTAATAGTTAAAAAAAAAAATGGCCCAGAATGAGATGGATCTTTAGGAATGTTTTGAACTTTCTTAAGGCAGAGGGAGCTATAAAGCTCTTCCAAAGAGGGGAGAGGGCAACCAATGATCCTCTGGGCAATAACGTGGACCCTCTGGAGCGCTGTCCTATCTGCCACTGTGCAATTGTCAAACCATACACAGGTGCAGTAAGTTAAAATATTCTCCATGGTGCAGCGGTAGAAGGTCACTAGCAGTTTTTCATTCAGTTGTTGTTTCCTGAAAGGTCTTGTGGTTTCCCGAAAATAAGATAGGGTCTTAATTTCTTTTGACCCCCCCCCCCCCCGAAATAAGCAGTTGGTCTTATTTTCCGGGAGGTCTTATTATTTTTGAGGTGCAGGAGGTGGCGAGTGGGGTCATCTGATGGCTGCTGCCATGTTGCAATATTTTTGGGGAGGGCTTATTTTCAGGGGAGGACTTATTTTAGCACATGCGCCCAAAAGCCCGATTGGGTTTATTATCTGGGGAGGTCTTATTTTTGGGGAAATAGAGTATAATCTCTGCTAGATTCTTTTGACCAGTGCTGCAATATGAGTGCCCCGGGGAAGGTCCTCTTTTGGGATAATACCCAGAAATTTAAAACTGGCTACTTGCTCCATTCGGTGTCCATTGAGAAGCGAGGAATGGATGTCTGATCTATTCCTTCTATAGTCCCCTATAAGTTCCTTGGTCTTATTGGTGTTAAGGACTAAATTATTGTCTCCACACAGAGAATCTCCTTGAAACGGAGGTAGAATTTATTAAACAGCAAAAATGAACAACATAACAGTCAGATCGGGCCACATTTTATAAGGAAAGGTTGGAAATATTTATAGGAAAGTTTAGGCTTTGTTAGTAAAGCCTCTCTATGAATTTATCCAAGCTCTTGGTCTGTCACAAAGCTGATATTTCAATTCCAGGGATTCTAAGCTGCTTTTCTCTTGCTACATCTGTAGTTATTTACTTATTTGATAATGTGCAAGCAAGATTTGGATTCTGTCTTAAGAGCAAAAAAGATTTTTTTTTTAAAAAAAAAATTCCTTCGCTCGTCATGCAAAGAACTTTCCTTTCCTCAAATTTTATTATCCCTTTTACCTCTATTGCTTCGCTTTCTGAATTTGGCACCTACTTTCTCATTTTAATTTGAGCCATTTTAAAGGGAAGTCATTTTTGTAGGATGGCCTGTTCACTGCAAAGTGGCCCAAATTCTACCTTTTATGAATACGTCTCAGTTCAGGGGTTATAAATCTGGCTTTGGAATTTTCAGCTACATTAAATGGATCCTCGCCTCCGCCCCCGTTCTCATTTCATGAATTTCTAAATTGTGTTCTCCAGTTATTGTACATATCCTGTAGCCTGTCTGCTTTATAGCCAGGAGGAATATAACTGATTACTAAAAAATGATGAATCATAGAATCCCCGGGCTGGAAGGATTAACAGAAATAACAGAATAACAGAGTTGGAAGGGATCTTGGAGGTCTTCTAGTCCAACCCCCTGCTCAAGCAGGAAACCCTAGAGCCGAGGTGGCGCAGTGGTTAAATGCAGCACTGCAGGCTACTTCAGCTGACTGCAGTTCTGCAGTTCGGCTGTTCAAATCTCACCAGCTCAGGGTTGACTCAGCCTTCCATCCTTCCGAGGTGGGCAAAATGAGGACCCGGATTGTTGTTGGGGGCAATATGCTGACTCTGTAAACCGCTTAGAGAGGGCTGAAAGCCCTATGAAGCGGTATATAAGTCTAACTGCTATTGCTATTGCTATTACTATCCCATAGCATTCCTGACAAGTGGCTGTCCAGCCTCTTCTTAAAAGTCTCCAGTGATGGAGCTTTTTGCTTACAAAAAGCTCTGTGGCTAATTTCCAACTTAAAAAGCTTCCTTTTTAATTCCCTCCAGTGGAAGGTTGCTCTAAATCTTTTTCCTATACTAAATTGCACTTCAGAGAAAACTGGTTTCATAGGAGGGTAAAGTTAAAGGTAAAGGCCCCCTCGCACATATGTGCTAGTCGTTCCCGACTCTAGGGGGTGGTACTCATCTCCGTTTCAAAGGCGAAGAGCCAGCGCTGTCCGAAGACATCTCTGTGGTCATGTGGCCGGCATGACTAAAAGCCGAAGGAGCATGGAGCGCTGTTACCTTCTCACCAAAGATGGTCCCTATTTTTCTACTTGCATTTGCACATGCTTTCAAACTGCTAGGTTGGCAGAAGCTGGGACAAGTAATGGAAGCTCACTCGGTTACGCGGCGCTAGGGATTCGAACCATTGAACTGCCAACTTTTCTGATCGACAAGCCACAGAGGCACTGCATCCCTTCATAAGAGGGTGGGAAACTCTAAATTATAGGTAATCTATGATGGATAACTACAATTGAGACTGGGACTTTCATTGCTAAGTGAGGTGGTCATTCAGTGAGTCACACCCAATTTTACTACCCTTTTTGCCATGGTTGTTAAGCAGATCACCATGGTCATTAAGTGAACCTATTTGCATCTCATAATATGTAGAAAATGTCATTGGTTCTTCAAGATAATGAATTTTGGAAGCTTCCATGTTTGTGAACCCAGAAATTAAAGGCTATCCTTTGTCCTATATCCCATAATGGGTTAATTTTTGGAAACTCCTACTGTAAGACATGTCCATTACTTTAGATGATTAGCAGGAAATTAGTATCAGCATTTATTGAAGCCTGCTGAGTTCTTGATTGCTGATTAGGAGGGCTGTAGCTCCAATTGTTGCATTTAATTTAAAATGGAAAATGAGGATCATCACAATATTGAGTTCATTCAACACAATGTATTGTTCAGCTTCCCTCCCATGTGACTCTTCTCTCAGCTGATGCCTTCTTGAAATTTGGACTACAACCACCATTGTCCTTAGCCATGTGCAGTGTTCTTTTAGCAGAATAGCAGAGTTGGAAGAGACTTTAGAGGTCTTCTAGTCCAACCTTCTGATCGAGCAGGATGTTCTGACTGAGGCTTCCCAAGAGCATGAAGCAAACTCCTTGTCCCGAAAAACAATCCCTTTTATTAATTTACTGTGAATTCTGCTCATTCACATCCAGCAAAGTCTTTCCAGGGAGGATATACAGTCACAGTCCTTATCTGGATTGGAGAGCTGCCAGGCTGATATCTGCAAAACTTGGCAAGGAGTCTCGGAGAGTCACAAACCAACTAATTGTCTTTTGCAAACTCCCCTCCCCTTTCACTCCTTTTTATTTCCTCTGGGAGGGGGCATTCATTCTTTGCCTGTGGCCTTACTCCCAAGTCGACCCCTGTTCTTTAGCTGTTCCCTTCGTCTGGCAACTCTGCGCATGTGCACACTCTGAACAGGATCCAGCTGTTCGTCTTCCTCACTGATGTCTGACTCTGAAGGCAGCTGATAACTGTCACACGGCTCTGGCCCCCTCTCTGCCTCCGACACAGAGCCCTCCTCAGAGCCTTCCCCAGACTCCAGGACTGGCCCATCTTCCTCCCCAACCTCCTCATCGTCCAAGTTTGCCGTCAGCTCTGCTGGCAGCTGGCGGGCTACAACATCTTAACTTTCTAAGAGTTGAAATTTGCACATCTAGAAATTGCTCGGGTTAGGAAATACAGTCGTGGCTATTTCTGGAGAACATGTTACCTACTATGTGGAGTAGTGGTTGAGATTCTGGACTAGGATCAGGGGGAACCCAGGTTCTAGTCCACCTGAAATCCCAGAGACAGTGGTGTGTGTGTGTGTGTGTGTGTGTGTGCGTTAGAGATGAAAGTGCTGGACTAGGATAGGGAAAACCTAGATTCTCCTTTCTCAGCCATAAGGGATTCTGGGGCAGTCATTCTCGTTCAGCCAATAAGCCACTGTGATGTTGTGGTATTACGTTAGACTAGGAATAGGGACCAATATTCAAGTCGTCTCAGAGCCACAAACCCTCATTGGGTGGCTCATTGTCTCCTAGCAGACCACCCAACCTACTACCTAAAGTTTGTTATTATGAGAAAACCTGGAAAAATAGCAATAGCAATAGCAGTTAGACTTATATACCGCTTCATAGGGCTTTCAGCCCTCTCTAAGCGGTTTACGGAGTCAGCATATTGCCCCCAACAACAATCCGGGTCCTCATTTTACCCACCTCGGAAGGTTGGAAGGCTGAGTCAACCCTGAGCCGGTGAGATTTGAACAGCCAAACTGCAGAACTGCAGTCAGCTGAAGTAGCCTGCAGTGCTGCATTTAACCACTGCGCCACCTCGGCTCTGGCCCCAGAGTGGGGTGGGAATGGAGCAGGGGTGGGATTCTACAGGTTCAGACTGGTTCGGGCGAGCCAGTAGCTCCAAAGATCAGCTGGGAGTGAACCAGGGGTGAAATTCAGCAGGTTCGGACAGGTTCTGGAGAACCAGTAGTGGAAATTTTGAGTAGTTTGGAGAACCGGCAAATGTCACCTCTGGCTGGCCCCGGAGTGGGGTGGGAATGGAGATTTTGCAGTATCCTTCCCCTGCCACGCCCATCAAGCCACATCGACGGAACTGGTAGTAAAAAAAAATGCATTTCACCCCTGGAGTGAACTGGATCTCTCCCATTAGCAAGTGGGCCCACCTGCCTGCCCCTGCTCCTTACCTACCTTTATCTTCCTTTATCTTCCAAGCTAAGTCATGCAGCAGAGTGGATGGGCGCGCCTCAGCTGTTTTGCTTCCCAAGCAGTAATCCGGAAGGTAAGTCTTCTCTAAACTGTGCATGTGCGTGGTTTAAAACGAAGTACGCGCTCTGCGAACCGGGTGTCAAAGCGATAGGATCCCACCCCTGGAAAGTAGTACTATATTCTACCAGCCAAAGAGAATGTCTGTAGCTCAGGGTGGAGCTGTGAGGTCCTTGGTGTCATTTTAGCTCGTTTGTTTTCTTGCAGACATTTCATTACCAAACTAGGCAGCAGCATCAATGCTAGTGAGTGTGGAGTTTGCTCTCTGTTTAAATGCTAGTGATTTGCCCTGTCAGTGTTGTCTGAAGAGAAACAGGGTAGCATAAACAACAACCTAGGTAAGGAAACCACCAAGAACATCCCCATTACAGGGAAATCCACTTGTATATAAACAGAGACCAAATCCTACTCCTTTCTAGTACTGATGATATTACCTAGTTAGGTAAAGAGATGTCTACAAGAAGACGACGAAGCTCAGAGAGCACCGAAGACTCCATAGAGAATATATACCACAGTATATCACCTGGTTGAAATGCAAGATGTAGATCTATTCTGGGGTGTTTGGGAGAACATCCAGCTAAGATTCTGTGCACTTTGAAGAACCCCCATATCCCACCCTGCCCCTCCCAGGAGTCCCCATGCGGCCAGTTTTGGATGCTGGTATGTGCAGGGGAGGCTTGGGGAGGGCAAAAAATGGGCCTACCGCAAGTTCAGGAAGGCTGGAAACGGGCCCGTTTCTGGCCTTCAGAGGGTCTTCTGAGCCTAGGGAGGCCATTTTCACCCTCCCAGAGAGTCGAGGAAAGCTTCCAGAGCTTGGGGAGGGCACCCCCCCAGTCATGGTGAAGGATGCCTACCCAGCAACAGGGCAGGGAACCCCTTGCTAAAATTTTTGAAACCCACCCATGGATCTATCAATAAATACTGTATTATTCAGAGTATAAGATGCACCTGTTTCCCCCCAAAAGAGGGTGAAAATCTGGGTGCATCTTATACACTGAATACAGCATTTTTGGCCTCCTGAAACTCTGCCCCCTTCACCAAAATGGCCATGCATAGCTTTTAGGATGCTCCTGGGGACTGGAAGAGGAAAAAACAAGCAAAAAATGGGCCATTTTTTGCTCATTTTTGCCCTTCCCCCAGCTCCTAGGAGCACTCTACAAGCCTCCTAAAGGCTATGCATGGCCCATTTAAGCAAAAAACGGGCCATTTTCAACAAAAATGGGCCATTTTTTCTTGGTTTTGCCCCCCCTCCAGTTCCCAGGAGCACACTACAGGCCTCTCAAATTTTCTGCATGGCCCATTTTTCACAATAAAATGAGGCATGCAGAGGGTTTGAGAGGCCTGCAGGGTGGAAAACCTTTAAAAAATAAATACCTCTTCAAAATCTTGGTGCGTCTTGTACTCCGAAAAATATGGTACTTCATTATTTATTTATTAGCTGGCATGAGTCAGGCTGACTCCCTCCCCATTAAGATGATATTCCCAAGACATATATCTCTCACACTTTGTCTTTTTAAACATTTTAATTAAAAAGAAAGAAAAAGAAAAAAAAAACATACTTGCAGCCCACTCACATGTTCAGATTTCATGTGTTTTTATGAGAATTATTAATCTTTCCCCCACACCCCTTTATTTTATTTTATTTTATTTTAACAGAGGGATTTTCACAAGGATGTTGACAACAGAGCAGCAGCCCAGGGACCCCCCTTGGCAGATCATTTTCCCAGCAAAGCAGTGTGATAAATCCACGAAAGTCACATCCATCAAAGACACACAGGGGAAAACAAGGCACTGTGAGATATAAGCAGGTAGCCAGTGATCAAAAGCAGTGACCCAGACAACCCAATTTTCAAGCCTCTGGCCGAAATGTCAGCAGGGGTGGGTTCCTACCGGTACGGTATGGTATGGCCGAATAGGTAATAATTCTGGCGGACACGTGACCGTACCGGTTGTATCCTTGGCGGCGCCATCTTGATTTTCTGTTCTGCACATGTGCAGAACAATCTTCATTGCAAAAATGTAATTGCCCCCCTTTTAATGTTGTGCACATGCGCAGACTATTTTAAGTGCAAATGCGCATGCGCGCAGAGCAAAATTTTTCGGGCGCCGAACTGGTAGTAATGGCGGCAGGAACCCACCCCTGAATGTCGGCCTTGCTGAAACGAAACGAATGGAAAACCGAGAGGACCAGGACTTTATAGCATAGAGACCCAGAGGCAGGAAGAGCAATTTCTAGCGAGAGCCGCCACCGTTGTGCCATCCTGCCTTCTTAAAGCTGTAGGTAGTTGGGAAGTTCTCTGCCTCTCTTCCCATAAGTGTTGGACCCTACATTGGTAGGCGAGTAGATGGTCCCGATGGTGTGGCTGGACCGGACCAGGAAATCTGCCAAGCGTTGTGTCACACATGTGGCGGTGTTGCACTTCCGTTTGTCCAGGTGGTGGCTGTTGGTCATTAAAAGCAAATAAATGGAATAAATAAACCGATAAATAATAAATAAAAGCAAACAGAGAGAGAGACACACACACACACACACACCAAGATGATCATCTTCCATAGTCATTTTACAACGTACAACAGGTTACTGTATGCTTTGAATAAATGCTTTGTATTTATTCTTATCAATATTTTGGGATGACTTTTGCAGGTAGCGTGTAAACTCCAGGGATGAAAGTCACGTCACCTTCTAATTCTCCTTGAAGGCATTTAGCAACAGCAAAGAGCATAACAGACTTCTATACTGCTTCGCAGTGCTTTCCAGCCCTCTCTAAGCGGTTTACAGAGTCAGCATCTTTCACCCAACAATCTGGGTCCTCATTTTACCAACCTCGTAAGGATGGATGGCTGAGTCAGCCTTGAACCCATCAAGATCGAACTACTCGTAGTCAGCAGAATTAGCTTGCAATACTACATTCTAACCACCGTTGCGACTGTGGCTCAGTGGCTAAGACACTGAGCTTGTCAATCAGAAAGGTCGGCAGTTCGGCGGTTCGAATCCCTTGCACCATGTAATGGAGTGAGCTCCCGTTACTTGTCCCAGCTTCTGCCAACCTCGCAGTTCGAAAGCATGTAAAAATGCAAGTAGAAAAATAGGAACCACCTTTGGTGGGAAGGTAACAGCGTTCCGTGCACCTTTGGCATTTAATCATGCCGGCCACATGACCACGGAGACGTCTTCAGACAGCGCTGGCTCCTTGGCTTTGAAACAGAGATGAGCACTGCCCCCTAGAGTCGGGAACAACGAGCATATATGTGCGAGGGATAACTTTACCTTTTACCTTACAGCCATGAGAGGTCCTTGGTGCTCTCTGAGCTTGGTTTTTTTTTTCTTGTAGATGTTTCATTACCCAAACTAGGTAACATCATCAGGAAACGAATTATTCTCCTTTATTGTTACAGCTGTATTTGTAGCTGTTCCATTCCTAAAGCTGGGAAGACAACTGATGGAGAATTGGGACTTTGAAAAAAAAAATGGGTGTTTTTCTCTGCAACAGACCCTTAGGTCTAATATTCTCCACCTATGAGGAAACCCTAACACTGAATTTAATAGCCATGGGATGCTTGCAGAATTTGAGAAGGTATTTTTGGTGTAGTGGGCAGTAAGTAGATCAAAATTGAATATTTTGAATGGACATATCTAGCTAGTTATAGAGAATGAACCTCTTTGTTCTAGGTTTACTTCTAAAATAGTAATTACTATTCAATAGAAAATGAGCAGCCTACTACAAAGCTGAGTTCTTGCATTTCAGAACTGAATAACAGAACACAATAACAGAATTGGAAGGGACTTTGGAGGTCTTCTAGTCCATCCCGCTGTTTAGGCAGGAAATCCTACAATACTTCAGACAAATGGTTATCTAACATCTTCTTAAGAACTTCCAGTGTTGGAACTGGAAATATGGAATCTAGACAATACGCCATTAAGTAGAAGAAGGGAGGGAAGAGGGGGGGGAAATAGAAAAGAAAATAATAGTAATTAAATATATATTCAAAAGTAAGATACAAAGGGAGGGGGGAACATAATCAGGATAGATTTGAGAAGGAAAGGGAACAAGAAATGATACCCAGCTACTTTTGGGTTTGCGGAAATACCACCCTAAGAAAATAAAAATTAAGAGCTGGAAGAGACACCTACAATAGAAAAAGAAAGGAAGAGAGGAGGAGAGGAAATGAGAGGAAGAGGAGGGAAGAAAGATAGCGGTAAGGAGAGGAGGATGGAAGGGAGAGAGAGAAGGAGAGAGGGTAGGAAGAGGAAGAGAGGAGTAGGGGAGAGATAAGGGAAGAAGGAAGGGAAAGGAGAGGAGGAAGGAAGGAAGTAGAGAAGGGAGGGAGGGAGAAAAGAAAGGGAAAATAAGGTGGTGTCAAAACAGGTGAGGGATGGTAAACAAAGCAACCCAAATTGTATATTGTAACCTTTTAAAGGGAATAACAAATGCACAAGAAGGCCGAATGTAAAAAAGAATAATAATTATGTGAATGTATACCTTTAATTGTATGTAAGAGAACAACAAATAAAAAAACTTCTGGAAAAAAAAAGAACTTCCAGTGTTGGAGCATTCACAACTTCTGGAGTCCTGCTGGTACACCTTTTTGCAGGTGCACAGATCCCAAACTTCCTTCTCGATCTGATTGATAAGAAAACTTCGCCAACGTGTCAAATGTTTTACCCATAAAGCGAATGCGTCTACATTGCACAAATCTAGTCTGATTTTTTTCCCCCTTCAGGTACAAATTGGCCTGAAACCCAACAGACAAGAGCCGAATTAGCGAGTTCTCCATGCCACCAAAGTATAAGATTGCCTTATTTGTCTGTGAAGGTACTTGATAGACCAATCATCTCTTGGAAATTATCCGTGGGAACAATCTTCAAAAAGATGCTGTAGCCGAAGAGGCAACACAATGGACAAAAGGTGTAGAAAGGCCTCCGGAGTTTGATGGAATCCCATCAAGATGATAGAAGCTCTGGGAACAACTGGCTGGTTTTCTTTGTGAAGGGGGGAAGAGGTGAGCAAATTATGAAACTCAATTTGTGAAACCAATATCACTGTTGTATTGAAGCTAAATGAAGGCTGCCTACCTTGTTCCAGACCGGGCCAATCTTATTGGTGTTGGTGGGTGATACGTTTTTATTTAAAAATTGGAGACACGTGAACATTCTTGAAATCAAAAGTGAGTTTCATCTTGAGCAGACTTCGTCTGAATTAAACCAAGTATTTTATTGAAGGAGTTTTGACAGCAGGCTAGGGGGAAAGACGTGCGTTTAATATTTAAAAATTAAATTAAATTTTAAAAAAATGAATGTAATATTATAATGACATAATAATTTAAGGTAAATCGCTCCAATCCTGATTGCAGAAAATACGACTTCAGCAACAGAGTGGTCAATGCCTCGAATGCACTACCTGACATTGTGGTTTCTTTCCCAACCCCCCAAAACTTTAACCTTAGACTGTCTACTGTTGACCTCACCCCATTCCTTAAGGGGTGTGCATAAGCGCACCAGCGTGCCTATCGTCCCTGCCCTAATATTCCCTTGTATTCGTATTCATACATATACTTATATCTGTTATCTAATTCATGCTTGATGAAATAAATCAATAAAATAAATCAATAGTCGTACTTACTGTATTTTTCGGAGTATAAGATGCACCTTCCCCCCCGAAAAAGAGAGTGAAAATCTGGGTGCACCTTATACACCAAATACAGCATTTTTGCCCTCCCGAAACCCTGCCACCTTCAGAAAAATGGTTGTGCAGAGGCTTTGGGAGGTCTGTAAAGTGCTCCTGGGGACTGGGGAGGGCAAAAACGAGTGAAAAATGGGGCGTTTTTTGCTCATTTGTGCCCCCCCAGCCCCCCAGGAGCACTTTGCAGGCCTCTCAAACTCTTTGCATGCCCCGTTTCTCATAAAAAAAAGAGGCTTGCAGAGGGTTTGGTAGGTCTGCAGAGTGCAAAAGCTTTTTGTAAAATTTACCTCTTCAAAATCATGGTGCGCCTTATACTCCGGTGCGCCTTATACTCCAAAAAATACGGTAATACAGAAAACAAACTCTTATAAACCCCTTGATGCATCTTTCTCCATGTATCAGAAAGAAAGGATTTCCTTTGTAGATTTTATTAAGGCGATCACAGTTCTATTCAGCCTCGAAAAACATGCATCTTTAACCTGAGGAGCGCTGAAAGGGTTGGGATTTCAATTTTCAGGATTCTCAATTAACAGAAGGCTCACAAAACAGAAAAATACAGTTTGCACTATTTGATTTGCTGCTTGATCCCCTTTGACTCTCAGCAGAACGAGGGGAGTCAAAAAATTAGCATCCCTGAGTACATATAATCCTTGATTTACAACCATCTGTTTAGTGACCGTTCAAATTTACAACAGTACTGAAAAAACTGACTTACGACCGTTATTCATACTTTACGGCCTTTGCAGCATCCCCGTGGTCACGTGATCAAAATTCAAACACTTGGCAACTGGCATGTATTTATGACGGTGGCAGGGTCCCTGGGCCATGTGATCCCCTTTTGCGACCATCTGACAAACAAAGTCAGTGGGGAAGGCAGGCTCACTTAACAACCGTGTTACTAACTTAACCACTGTAGTGATTCACTTAGCAACGGTGGCAAGAAATGTTGTACAATGGGGCAAAATTTGCTTAACTGCCTTGCTTAGCAATGGAAATTTGGGGCTCAATTCTGGTCATAAATCAAGGACTAAAGGTAAAGGTTTCCCTTGCACATATGTGCTAGTTGTTCCCGACTCCAGGGGGCGGTGCTCATCTCCGTTTCATAGCCGAAGAGCCAGCGCTGTCTGAAGATGTCTCCGGGGTTATGTGGCCGGCATGACTAAGCACCAAAGGCTCACGGAACGCTGTTCTATTCCCACCAAGGATGGTCCCTATTTTTCTACTTGCATTTTTATGTGCTTTCGAACTGGTAGAAGCTGTGACAAGTAACGGGAGCTCACTCCTTTATGCGGTGCAGGGATTTGAACTCCTGAACTCCTGACCTTTCTGATCGACAAGCTCAGCATCTTAGCCTCTCAGCCACCATGTCCCCTTAAAAAGCAAGGCTTTCTGTACACAAATCATTCTTTTTCATACTCGGCTGCAGTGCTAATTTTTATTCCCCTTCAGAATGTTAAAAAGTTTCCCATTTTAGAAGGTGTTCTGTAGGTTTAAATGGAAGAAGGCACTGGGCTTTGGATAAAGGACGCAGGGCAGGCCAAGTTTCTACTACGTGGCAATTTAAAAACTTTCTTAAATATAAACCTTGGTTTGTTCACTACAGATTAGCCACTGTACTGTGGCTTAATGCATGGTGCCAATCATTGGTGGGTTCCTATCTGTTCAGACCGATTCAGTCAAATCTGTAGTGGTTTGGCTGCCATCTTATTTTTCATTTCTGCGCATGCGCAGAACAATTTTAATTACACTGCACATGTGTGTGAAGCGCACACACAAGCGAACTGGCAGTAGTGCCATCTGGAACCCACCCCTGGTACCAATCCACTAATCCCTAGTGCTTACGGAACTAGACAGCAGTGAGGCAGAGGAACAGCTGGAGCCTGTTCCCAGTGTGCGCATGCGCAGAGCTGCCAGAAGAAAAGAAAAACTCAGAAATTGGGGTAGAGTTGGGAGTAAAGCAACAGGTGGATGGTGAATGGCCCCTCCCAGAGGAGATAAAAGAGGAGCGAAAGAGGAGTGGGCTTTTGCAGGAAACAATTCATTCGTTTGGTGGTTAGATTCATTTCAGGAGTGTGAAGATCTGTCCGTGAATCTCAGAGACTCTGTGCCAAGCCTTTCCTTGCAGACCTCATTTGCAAAATATTTACATGGCAGCTTTCCAAGATAGATAAGGTCTATAGTCATAAATATTCCTTTGAAAGACTGTTTGCCAGGCCTTGCTGAATGGGAATAAGAAGAATTCACATTTGTTTAATAAAAGCCGTTTTCACCACTCTGCCTCGTGCTTTTTGGGGAAGCCTACATCAGAACAGTGTATTCCAGTTGTGTTAGGAGTGTAACGTTTTGAATTCCTGACCAAATTTCATGAGTGCTATAGACCTAATCGGCACAGAAACCCACAAGCGTGTGGAAGGTTGCTATGAACAAACAGATCTGTGTTAAACATGCAAGCAGGTGAATGTACCAAAGAGATTAGATGTGATTTCCCCCCCCCCAAAGCAGCACCTTCAGGATAGAGCCAAAAAGGTAAAATTATACTATCATTAAGTCATTAAGAGGCAACAGTGACTCAATGTTTAGCTTCAGATGAGCTTTTAAAGGCTATTTAGAGCACTTGCTGAGAGCATGGGAAGAATTAGAACAAAAGTCACCTGCTATTGTCTATTTTCCTGTGCTTGGTAAAAATCTATCTACAGATTTCTCAAGCTCTGTTCACACTCTTCCTTGCCCATCTACAGTTGAGGTGAGTTGTCCCAATAAATGAGCATGGGAATTGCCAATTGAATCACGACTTTCAATTAAAATAAATAAATAAACAAGAAAATCCAGTTGCGTTTTAGAAAATTGCTTTTGGGACAACCAGTGCCCGGATGATTGAGTATCTCCACAGAAATCTTCGATAAATCACAGTTCTCCTGGGTCATAAAGTTAGAGGTCTTCTAGTCCAACCTTCTGATCAAGCAGGATGTTCTGACCTAGGCTTCCCAAGAGCATGAAGCAAACTCCTGGTTCCGACAAAAAAAACCCCTTTTATTAATTTACTGCGAATTCTGCTCATTCACATCCAGCAAAGTCTTTCAAGGGAGGATTTACAGTCACAGATCTTATCTGGTTTGGAGAGCTGCCAGGCCGATATCTGCAAAACCTGGCAAGGAATCTTGGAGAGTCACGAAACAATTAAGCGAACTAATCGTCTCCTGCAAACTCCACTCCCCTTTCACTCCTCTTTTATTTCCTCTGGGAGGGGCCATTCATCCTCCGCATGTGGCCTTCCTCCCAAGTCAACCCCTGTTCTTTAGCTGTTCCTTTCGTCTGGCAACTCTGCACATGTGCACACTGGGAACAGGCTCCAGCTGTTCATCTGCCTCACTGATGTTTGACTCTGAAGGCAGCTGATAACTGGCATACGGCTCTGGCCCCCTCTCTGCCTCCGACACAGAGCCCTCATCAGAGCCTTCCCCAGACTCCAGGACTGGCCCATGTTCCTCCCCAACCTCCTCACTGTCTGAATCTGTTGTCAGCTCCACTGGCGGCCACAACAGTGTCCTGAGTATCATACAAGCCATTGGGCTATTAATAGAAAGCATATTCCATAGCGGGGTGACAGAATGATTTAATAAGTTGGGTCACTTGTGTAATTTGTTGTTGAATTCCAGTTGGCATTGAGGCGATATAAATGTCACTTCTGCATGCCAGAAGTCCACAATTCATGCCTTATTCCTTGCGCATGAAACTGTGACTGGAGGCATGATGTCAAACCTATTACAATTGTCCCAAAGCATTCTCAGGCCTCGTCATTCCTAAGAAGAACACAGCCTTGCTAGAACACTCTAATTCAGTGTTTCTCAAGCTTGGCAACTTGAAGACGTCTGGACTTCAACTCCCAGAATTCCCCAGCCAGCATTTGCTGGCTGGGGAATTCTGGGAGTTGAAGTCCAGACGTCTTCAAGTTGCCAAGCTTGAGAAACACTGCTCTAATTCATTGGCTTTCTGCTTTCCATGATGACCCGCCATTATGTGTTCCTCAGAAGCTCTCAAGTAAGAGAAGGATGGACATACGCTGTTCCGCCTGTTGTTCTGAAGCAACTAATAATGACCGACGTCCTGTCTTTGATTTGGGAAAAAAAATTCCATCACAGAATGAATGTTGGATTGGTTGCCATCAAGTCCAGGGCGCTGGACACTGCAGGATTCGTCGAAATCCTGATTCAGCCTCTGTTTGCAAGGGAAGGAACCACTCTTAACTGTCAAGGCGCTCTTCCTAATATCTAAACTGCTTCTTCATCCTTGGAAGTTTCATCCCATTAGTTCTGGTCTTACCCTGTGGAGCAACTGAGAATGAACGCAAAGTGTTTCTTTATAGTGTGACAGCTGAGGACAGCTATCAAGTCCCTTTTCAAACTTCTCTTCTGCAAGCTGAACATCTCTAGGTCTTTTAGGAGGACTTGGGTTTCCAGTCCTTTCACTATCTCGGTAAATCTTCTTTGGACTCGCTCTAGAGTTTATCCATGCCGTCAAAATAAAAACCTAGGGTATTTTTTTTACCTAATGCTTCTTCCTCCTCTTATTTTCCCCACAACCACAACCCTGTGAGGTGGGGTTGGCTTGAAAGAGAATAACTAACTCAAATTCGCCCAGCCAGCTTTCATGCCTAAGGGAGGACTAGAACTCACTGTCTCCTGGTTTCTAGCCTGATGCCTTAACCACTAGATCAAACTGGCTAATAGTATGTGCGTCAGAGGTGGCTTCCTACCGGTTTGCACCAGTTTGGTGGAACCAGTAGTAAAAATGGCAACTAGGTTGCCAAGCCGGTAGGGAAAGCATGCTTACCACGCCCCCGAACCGGTTCCCCGGTCACCACAAGATCTTTTTTTGATATTTTTAATGTTCTGCGCATGCACAGGCCTATTTAGAGGTAACTGCATGTGCGCAAATCGCGCACATACAGAACTGGCAGTAATGCCAGCAGAAACCCCCCCCCCCCTGGGGTGTGTGTGTGTGTGTATGATGTATATACATATGAACATATGTATACACAGAGAGAGAGAGAAAAAGAGAGATTCTATTCTATTCTGTTCTATTCTATTCTATTCTATTCTACTCTACTCTACTCTACTCTACTCTACTCTACTCTACTCTATTCCACATTTTCTATTCTATTCTATTCTATTGCTGAAAATTCTGGGAATCAGAGTTTCACCTCTTCAAAAGTCACCCAGTTTAAAGAACTTCCCAGTCATCTTTGCTGCAAAGGTAATAGCGCATTCCAAAAATGCATTAATTTCATTTAACTGCTGAGCGGGAGGGAAGATCTGTGGAAATTGTCGGTTTCCATTCTCCAGATGTAACAAAATGAAGTGATATCGAAATGTTGATGTATGCTGTGACATCAATCCTGTAAGTGCCACAATTATGTTCTTGCATTCTGATGGTTGGCATTAATACAGAGATGACAACATGTATCCTTATTAAAAAATAATAAACACAAACTATTTTCCTTCTGTTTAAGTATATTTGGAGCCACCTTACCATGAAAATAGAAAGAGAGAGAGGGGGGAGGAGAGGGGGGAGGTAGGGAGGAAAGAAAGAAGGAAGGGAGGGAGAGAGAGGAAGGAAGGAAGGAAGAATGGAAGGAAGGAAGAGAGAGAGATAGGAAGAAAGAAAGAATGGAAGGAAGGAAGGAAGGAAGGAAGAAAGATGGGGTCTAAATGGAATAAATAATATTAAAAGCTAATAAAACAAGAAGTTGTTTTGCATATACTTTGCATAAGTAGCTAATTTGTACAGTTTAAGTCCACACACAGTATTAAAAACCTAGGAATCTGTTATGGAATTTATCTATCTATGTAATATTTAAATCAGGATAGGAAATCAGGAACTTTTTAGATCAAATTCAACTCCCATCACATTTATCTAAGATTTAAGAGATCTATAATAATTAAGCAAAGATAGTCCTGCCTTGGTTTATACTGGCTGATGTTTTTTCCCCATGATCTAGAAAAAAGATTTGCTTAGTTTCGAGAGATTTTTCTGAAATCCAAAGGGGTTCACTATGAATAATCTTCCTTTATATTAGCTTCAACATTTATTTTATGCTACCATCTCCTAATACAGTCAGAACTATTTTATATCCACTATGATTAACTAAACCTAGCTAAAATAATCAAAATGAGTAGAGATCAAGAGTCTTTAAAGGTGATCTCTATTATATACCTATTGATCATTCAAAATGACTTTTTAAACTGAACTACAGGTGAGTAACAAAATGTGACTATTTTGACTTTTCTCAAAAAGGTAGGAATCTCACATGGGAATAAGTGTCGGTTTATTTCAAAATTTCCAAGCTTTTTACCACTTTTACTGAGATTAAAACCTCTGGGTGGGGAATGTTTTAGTATAAAGGAAACAAATGCTTTGTTTTAATCTTCTCACAGTAATGGAGGCTTGCTCCTAAAAAAAAGCTGAATCAAAAATCTAAAGCCAGTATGGAGGAACTTTCTGATATTTTACCTGTCTACAAATATAATACCACCTCCCTCCTTTTTTTATTATTATATTGAGTCCATCTCTAACAAATTCTCCTTTTTTTATTTGTTTAAAATGGCTGGGGGAAACAGATTCCAATTCAGATGAACGTAAAGGAGAAATGAGACATTGTGTGCCCAGGTTTTTATGGGTTTAAAGACATTCAAGTCTTCTTATTAAATGCAATAGCTTTTTTTATAGAGCAGACAGCAGTGAAGGCAGAAATACTGGTAAGCATTCAATATATAAAGTTAAAGGAAGAAATATTGCGGCCAGTAAAACTTCAAAAAGTATTGCCATTCCTTGTAGGATAGAATAATCTTTAAGAGATTGATTGATCTACCTATCTACCTTTCTACCTTTCTACCTTTCTACCTTTCTACCTTTCTACCTATCTACCTATCTACCTGTCTACCTACCTACCTACCTACCTACCTACCTACCTACCTACCTCTGTCTGTCTGTCTGTCTGTCTGTCTGTCTGTCTATCTATCTATCTATCTATCTATCTATCTATCTATCTATCTATTTATCTATCTATCTATCCATCCATCCATCCATCCATCCATCCATCCATCCATCCCTACCTACCTACTTACCTCTGTCTGTCTGTCTGTCTGTCTATCTCTGCCTATCTATCTATCTATCTATCTATCTATCTATCTATCTATCTATCTATCATCTATCTATCTATCTATCTATCTATCTATCTATCATCTATCTATCATCTATCTATCTATTTTTCTAGCTATTTTTCTAGCTATTTTTCTAGCTATTTATCTAGCTAACTATCATGATATTTTAGAACTGTCCATCTCCATCAAGGATATAGTTAAAGTAGAATCAACTTAAAAGGGTAATTCAATTTGTGGTGCACCTATTTGGTGCTGAAATTTTGCTTTACAGTTTTGCTTTTTAAAAAAAACCTAATAATACATAGAAAAGGGTTAACATCTTAGAAAAAGGGAAGGGTTTTGTTACCTGTCTATCTATAGCTGGGAAAATGGGAAACCTGTCCATTAAAAATATTATGGAACAACTGTGTCAGTCCATGAGTTTGGGGGCACCCCTTCTGTCTAATAAATGTCATTAAAAAGCATGTTCTCATGAGTTGCATCTCACCATCAGAGGTACAATTGTCGGTTGGATGTCCCATAAGATAAAGCCAAAGAAAGTAGCCTTTAAATGAGAATCAACAGGAAATTTCCCATTCTGCATAGAACAGAATAGGATAGGATAGGATAGGATAAAAACAGAATAAAATAGAGATAGGAATAGAATGGAATAGAATCAGAATCAGAATCAGGAATAGAATGGAATGGAATCAGAGTCAGAATCAGAAAGGAATAGAATAGAGTAGAGTAGAATCAGAATCAGAATCAGAATCTATTATGGAACCTTGGAGGTCTTCTCCAAGCAGGGGACTCTCTACCATTCTGGACAAATGTCTGTCCAGTCTCTTCTTGAAAACCTGCAGTGATAAAGAAGCACCCACAACTTCTGAAGGCAAGTCATTCTAATTGATAACATTGTTCTCACCGTGAGGACATTTCTCCTTATTTCTAGGTTGGATATCTCTCCTTCATAAGCCATAAGATAATCATAAAGATTATCCACATCTTTATCCCCAGACTAACTGCTTTTGTGGTAAATAATGGTTTATGCAACACTACACAAAAGTGCGGTATCTTAAGGAAAGAGGAAGAGGAAGGAGGAGGAGGAGGAGGAAGAACAGGAAAGGAATAAGCTTTAAAGTTACTGACCTTTCGACTGGCGTTGCTTCCAGGGAGTTTAAAGTAAGAGACAAGATGATGAAAAGAAAAGGTCCCTTAAGACTGCACATTTCTCTTTTGGCTGCCTTTGGGTGAAAGACGGGAGAAAAAAAAGAATTTAAAAAGCCAAGTTAACAAATTACAAACACAAACACATGCACCCCGATATCGATTTTCCAGGATTCTTCTCCTGCTGAATGGCAAATCTAAAAGCTATGATGGGTATTCACCTGAGCCCCAGTTTTTAACCTTCTCAATTTTCCTATCCGAGTTTTATGAATTTACCCAAAAGAAAATTACAAAACAGGAGGGCATCTCCTCTGTTCTCTGGCTGGAAAGAGTTTGCTTTTGTGCATCGGGTCCAAGTCCCTTTCCTCTCCTGTTTATCTTTGCGTTATATCTCTCCAAAGAGTCACAAGAAAGACAAAACATTCCCCACCTGAGATTTACCTGGAAAGTCAAGCGAAGGTCCCTGCAACGGCAGAAAAAGACAGGTTGAATCCCACTCTTCTAATCCAATAGTCTTTGTCGCTATTTTTCTGGCTGGCAGACAATGCTGCTCTTATATACCCCCTCGTACTTTGTTCAGCTCTGACATCAAGCAGGAAAGAGAGAGAGAGAGAGAGAGAGAGAGAGAGAGAGAGAGAGAGAGGAGAGAGAGGGAGAGAGAGGGAGAGAGAGAGAGAGAGAGAGAGAGAGAGAGAGAGAGAGAGAGAGAGAGAGAGAGAGAGAGAGAGAATGTGCATGAGAGAGAGAGATATATTTTTAGAGAAAGATTCTATCATTAACCTCTGTCCCCATAGAGGGAAATACCCTAGTAAAAAGCCAGAGATGGCTGATTTTGCTCACCGCTAAACTTCAGTTGAGTCCATTTTGGGCACCTTTGCAAAGTGATGCGTTAATCGATTATGCCTGAATAATAACAACAATAAAATGAGTTTGAATAAGATCCTTTTTTTTTGGTCCTTTTATCATTTTTATTTTATTGTATAAAATACAAAAAGAAAAAAGAAAAAAGGAAATTGAGAGCGGGAAAGGGGACGGGGGGGAAAGGGGGTGAGAGAGATACAAGTGGGAAGAGGAAAAGAAAGAAAAGGGGGCATTGACTTCTAACTCTTCCCAGCACAAAAACACAATAAACACACCCCAGCCTCAACTTTTTTGCTTTTACACATTTATATGTAACTAGCCATTTCTGTAACACCAAATCTTTCTAATCAACAAAACCAAGATCATTTTTCTTCTTCACAAGCACAAATTCCAGAATCCAAATAAGAACATATTTTCCTCTCTAAATAAAGTAATCCATTTCAACCATTCCTGCTTTATCTCCCTTGCTATGGAAATGACGTGTATTTCTATTTGCACCTAGACATCTTTATGAACTGTCACTATTTTTATTTACAAAATTTATTGTATTCTTTCAAAGTCTTTGGCCTAAAAAAAAGAAAAGAAAAAAGTAAGTTTGAATAAGATCTTGACGGAAGAGTTCAGTTTTTTTTTTTTAACTACCGATTCTTTCATATAAATAAAATGAAACTTGAAACCTGAAACCTGGGTGTGGCTTTGTGGCAGTGGTGGGATTCAAATAATTTAACAACCGGTTCTCTGCCCTAATGATTTCTTCCAACAA
>NC_045547.1:10444920-10530894 GCF_009769535.1 Thamnophis elegans
AAAGTTGCAATGTGTTGTGGCCCGCCAGTGGCCAGTGGAGCTGGCAGCAGATTCGGAGAGTGAGGAGGTTGGGGAGGAATATGGTCCAGTCCTGGAATCTGGGGAAGGCTCTGATGAGGGCTCTGCGTCAGAGGCAGAGAGGGGGCAGAATGTGGAAACCAAAGTACTTATACTCTTTTCTTTAATCAAAGTAGTCAGTTTTGCCATTTCATCCATCAACTTCTGCAGCCGTTCTTTCAAGGCAGTTCTTCCTAAGTGAGTTGCACCCCAGATTATGACCATTTGGGGGCACGGTTGTTCAGCAAAACACTGGAGTTAAGTGAGTCGTTTGGCTGTTAAGTAAATCTGGTTTCCCTTGTCGGTTTTGCTTCTCAGAAGCCAACTGGGAAAGTCACGATCACATAGCAATAGCAATAGCTGTTAGACTTATATATCGCTTCATAGGGCTTTCAGCCCTCTCTAAGCGGTTTACAGAGTCAGCATATTGCCCCCAACAATCCGGGTCCTTATTTTACCCACCTCGGAAGAATGAGCCGAGGTGGCACAGTGGTTAGGGTGCAGTACTGCAGGCCACTTCAGCTGACTGTTATCTGCAGTTCAGCGGTTCTAATCTCACCGGCTCAAGGTTGACTCAGCCTTCCATCCTTCCGAGGTGGGTGAAATGAGGACCCAGACTGTGGGGGCGATATGCTGACTCTGTAAACCGCTTAGAGAGGGCTGAAAGCCCTATGAAGCGGTATATAAGTCTAACTGCTATTGCTATGGAAGGCTGAGTCAATCTTGAGCCGGTGAGATTTGAACAGCCGAACTGCAGAACTAGCAGTCAGCTGAAGTAGCCTGCAGTGCTGCACTCTAACCACTGCGCCACCTCGGCTCTATATGACACCACATGACACCACGACAATGGAACCGTCATAAATACATGCCCGTTGCCAGGCTTCTGCATTTCGATCATGTGACCAGGGGGATGCTACGACAGTCATATGTGTGAGAACTGGTCATAAGTCCATTTTTGTAGTGCCCATTGCAACTTCAGTCGATAAATACGAATGGTTGCTAGCCAAGAACTCTCCGTCCTCTCTTTCAACCCAGCCTACCTCACAGGGTTGTTGTTGTGGGGTGACAAGGGGAGAACAAGACCTGCTTTGACTCTTGAATGAAGGACAGGACACAGATCAAATCAAAAGAATAAATAAATAGTGAGAGTCCCATTTAAAGGTTGGGGAAGTTCAACACAAATGTTTTTTTCACGCAACACTTTAACAGGATTTAATCAATCATTGGCAGAGGGAGGCCTCATTCCCATAAGAGAGGTGCATTTTCCTAGGATGGGGCAGTGGGAATTAAAATGCAAGATTGCAGATACTTGACAGAAGCATAAAAGCTGCATGGCAATAAATGTTCAACCCCTCGTGAAATAAACACTTCAAAGGCAAAAAGGTTACTATTCCACATTTTTGTAACCATCACCTCAGTAAGTAAACAACCACTTTTGCAATGCTTTCTACTTGACTTTTTCTGAATGTTTTGCTTGTTGAATTAATGTTTTTGTTTTACAAAATGAAAAACAAATTAAAAATCATCAAAAAAATGCCAAAGATAGTGATTTAAAATGTCTTATTTCCCCTGATGCACAACTAGTCAATATAATTTAAAAACTGAATAACTATGAAATTAAAGGAAGTTATGTAATTTCAGTGTTCCTTCCTTCCTTCCTTCCTCCCTCCCTCCCACCCACCCACCCATCCTTATTAATTAAATGCCTTAATTAGGCATTTCTTCAAGGTTATTTAAAAGTTAGTTGCAATAAAGTTGTAATTTGTTTTTCATTTATTTTATTCTCGAGAGCTTTTAAAACCTAGGAGTTAGGGTTAGGATGTTGAGACTCTAGTCTAGAAAAATTACAGAGAAGAGCAACAAAGATGATTAGGGGACTGGAGGCTAAAACATATGAGGAACGGTTGCAGGAACTGGGTATGTCTAGTTTAATGAAAAGAAGGACTAGGGGAGACATGATAACAGTGTTCCAATATCTCAGGGGCTGCCACAAAGAAGAGGGAATCAAACTATTCTCCAAGGCACCTGAGGGTAGAACAAGAAGCAATGGGTAGAAACTAATCCACCCGGTAAGAGCCGAGGTGGCACAGTGGTTAAATGCAGCACTGCAGGCTACTTCAGCTGACTGCATTTCTGCAGTTCGGCTGTTCAAATCACACCGGCTCAGGGTTGACTCAGCCTTCCATCCTTCCGAGGTGGGTAAAATGAGGACCCGAATTGTTGTTGGGGGCAATATGCTGACTCTGTAAACCGCTTAGAGAGGGCTGAAAGCCCTATGAAGTGGTATATAAGTCTAACTGCTATTGCTATTGCTAATCAAGGAGAGAAGCAACTTAGAACTGCGGAGAAATTTCCTGACAGAACAATGAATCAGTGGAACAGCTTGCTTCCAGAGGTTGTGAATGCCCCAACACTGGAAGTCTTTAAAAAGATGTTGAATAGCCATTTGTCTGAAACTGTATAGGGTTTCCTGCCTAGGCAGGGGGTTAGACTAGAAGACCTCCAAAGTCCCTTCCAACTCTGCTATTGTATTGTATTATTGTATATTTTTTTCCTTTTCTCCTTACCTAGAATCATGGGGGACTTTTTGCTTTTACTCTAATAAGCTAGGCATATTTATACAGTTATATATAGGTGTATGCCATGCTTCCCTGATAATAAGACTGGGTCTTATATTAATTTTTGCTCCAAAAGGTGCATTAGGGCTTATTTTTGGGGAAATATGGTATTAAATGCATCCATCTGGTGGACAATCTTAACGGGTTTATTTGTGGGGGGTAGGGCTTATATTATGAGTATCCTGAAAAATCATGCTATGTTTACTTTCTGGTTTAGTTACATAGTTGTTATATAATACTGCAAATTCATAAGCAACATCGTTTCAAAAATATCGTCAATAAATACTTTTTGAAAGCTAGCTTCAGCATAAGGACTAATAGAAAGCTACATTATTTTAAGCTGACGCTCATATTCTGTCTTCCAACTTCTCCAAAATTCTCTCCTGCTGCAAAACAAAAGATTTCTGGTTTTCCATTTCAGTGGCCCTGATAATTTCTTTCAAATTTCTAATGGCAATGTTTTTGAATTTCATTTATTGGTGGAAGTGCAGCTCCTGCTTCTGTCTGCTTTTCCAAAAGACAAGTGGTCATTCTTGGGTTTTTTCCCCTTGAAAACATTTTACTTCTCATCCAAGAAGCTTCTTCAGAACATCCATTCTTCTTGGATGAGAAGTGAAATCTTTTCAAGGGGGAAAAAAACCCAAGAAAGTCCAGTTGCCTTTTAGAAAAGCACATTTGATACAACTCCTGATATTCCTTTTCTGTTATATATCTTTCCTTTACTTTGAAGCCTCTCCAGGCTGCTCAACATTTCCCAAGAAGCTCCATAGCAATAGCTCTTAGACTTATATACCGCTTCACAGTGCTTTACAGCCTTCTCTAAGTAGTTTACAGAGCCAACCTATTGCCCCCAACAATCTGGGTCCTCATTTTACCCACCTCGGAAGGCTGAGTCAACCTTGAGCCCCGGGAGATTTGAACTGCCAAATTGCAGGCAGCCGGCAGTCAGCAAAAGTAGCCTGCAGTACTGCACTTTAACCACTGCGCCACCATGGGAAATCTTCATGGGAAGTTTTTTCTCCTAATGTTTGGTTTTGGGGTAGGGGAGATGTAGAAAGTTGTACCTTGAAACGCCACTTCATGAAATAACAGGGCTGTACAAATCTTGAAAGGAGCCTCGCTCCAGTGGGCAATTGTGCCTTCGAATCTGATTTGCACAAGATTTCTAGAACTGAAACAATATCTCTGTGATGCTTGCTTTGAAGCCTTCCTTATAAATCCAACACAGGGGATCCTTGTTTAGCAACTGTCTCGTGCAGTGACTGTTCAGTTACAACAGTGATGAAAAAAGCAACTGCATAATCAATCCTCACATTTATGCAGATCTGGAAAGCAGTGGAAAGCTGAAATACAATCATAAGCACCAATGTGAATTCACTTAGCGGCCACCTCACTTAATAACCATTTTCCGGTCCTGATTGTAGTTGCTAAATGAGAACTAGCTGCACGTCAGAGAAGGCTTACTGTATTTTGGGGGGTATAAGACGCACCGGAGTATAAGATGCACCAAGATTTTGAAGAGGCAAATTTTTTAAAAAAGGTTTTGCACTCTGCAGACCTCCCACAAATGGCCCATTTTTCGTGAAAATGGGCCTGATTTTGTCAAAAAAAGGGCATGCATAGCCTTTAGGAGGTGTATAGAGTGCTCCTGGGGACTGGGGGGGGGGGGCAAAAAACGAGCAAAAAACACACCCAAATTTTCACCCTCTTTTTGGGGGGGGGGAATTGTCTTGTATTCTGAAAAATATGGTATTTGTCATCTATTTATCTATTTATTTCCTACATTTATTCTTTTTACAAAGGACTCAAGGTGGCGAACATATCCAACACAGCTTTCTCCTATTTTCCCCAGGACAACAACCTTGTGAGGTGGGCTGGTTTAAAGAGAGAGGGACTGGACCAATGTCACCCAGCTGGCTTTCATGCCTAAAGCAGGACTAGAACTCACAATCTCTTGGTGATTGGCTCAAGGTCATCCAGTTGGCATTCATGCCTAAGGCGGGATTAGAACTCACAGTCTCCTGGTGATTGGCCCAAACACACCCAATCAGTTTTCATGCCTAAGGCGAAATTAGAACTCATAGTCTCCTGGTGATTGGCCCAAACGCACCCAATCAGTTTTCATGCCAAAGGCGGGACTAAAATTCACAGTTTCCTGATGATTGGCCCAAGATTTCCCAATCAACTTTCATGGCTAAAGCGGGACTTTCTTTCTTCCAAAAGATTCCAAAATATTACTCTTTGGTGTTTCTTGTGTCTTTGGAATCAAGGGGAAGCACTATTTAAACTCCAGAAGGAAGATGAGAGCTGATATTGGCAACTGTTCTGGCCTCTAATGAATCAACTGCTATTTCTTTATTTGTTAGATTAAAAACAGAACTGGGCAGCCAGTTCTAGCAACAAATAACTCTGGCAAAGAACAAAGTCACCAAAAAGAGGCAATTCTAAAGACATGTCACACTCTACTTTTCAAAGTTCTATTATATTTGTAAGTTGCTTACATTTTACTCTAAATGAAATCCTATCCATAATTAGAAATAGAATTAGAATAACAGGGTTGGAAGGGACCTTGGAGGTCTTCTAGTCCAACCCCCTGTTAGGCAGGAAACCACTTCAGACAAATGGTTATCCAAGCTCTTCTTAAAATCTTCCAGTGTTGGAGCATTCACAACTTCTGGAGGCAAGTCCCACTGGTTAATTGTTATCACTGTCAGGAAATTTCTCCTTAGTTCCAAGTTGCTTCTCTCCTTGATTAGTTTCCACCCATTGCTTCTTGTCCTGGCCTCAGGTGCTTTGGAGAATAGCTTGACTCCCTCTTCTTTGGGGCAACCCCTGAGATATTGGAATACTGATTAGATTGAAAGGTACATAAAAAGGTAAAGGTTCCCCTCACACATATGTGCTAGTCGTTCCCGACTCTAGGGAGCGGTGCTCATCTCTGTTTCAATACTGAAGAACCAGTGCTGTCCGAAGACATCTCCATGGTCATGTGACCGAAGGCGCATGGAACGCTGTTACCTTCCCACCAAAGGTGATTTCTATTTTTTTCTACCTGCATTTTTTACGGGCTTTCGAACTGCTAGATTGGTAGAAGCTGCGGCAAGTAACAGGAGCTCACTCCGTTACGCGGCACTAGGGATTCAAACTGCTGAACTTCTGACTTTTCTGATCGACAAGCTCAGCATCGTAGCCACTGAGCCACTGCATCCCTATAAAAGGTACATAGATGACCACTAAATATAGAAATAAAGATTGCAATCTTTTATCCGTACACCTAGCTGACCAGAGCCGATCTTGCCATTTTTAGTAGCTTTGGGTTTGGATATGAAACCATCTGTGGAATTCCAGGGTTATAGAGTAGGCTGGGAAGTTGGATGAACATTTCAGAAGGCAGAAAACTGGCAAGCCATTTCCATTTAATTGCCAAGAAAACTACCCGCATGCATACATGAAATCACCAGGGACTGATTTCAAGTCAATGGAGAACTTTACTTTTAATGTAGCTGGGGATCATCCTAAGAGACAGTATAAAACTGAGACCTGTACCTCAAGAAGACCCTATGAGCAACACGTAATTTTTCCAGGATCCTTTTTTCTTTTACCCTTAGTAAACAGAAGAGTATCTCTTCAGGGGTTAATGGCAATGTTCTTGCCAGGCGGGAAGGTAATAAAAGACCTGGCTGGATTAAAATTGTTTGGAGATTAGAGATACAGCCCTTTAACGGAGAAGGAGGAGAAGAAGAAAGAGAAGGAGGAGTGGAGGAGAAGGAGAAGAGAAAGGAGGAGAAACTGAAGGAGAAGAAAGCATACAGATTACATACTGCATAATCGACATATCATCTAATTTTGCTCTGACATGGAAACTGATATCAAGACAAATGATAGCACCAAGGTGGGTGATATTCCAGTTCATTGACAAGTCCGGTTTGTTGTGTGAATGTGGCAAAAGGAAATGCCAACTCAGCTGTCCATCTCTTAGATCCGTTCCTTTTCTGGGTTATTCTCTTGGCTCAAGTCAAAGACCTACTGTAGAGCTAAAACAAAGGCTTCAAAGACTTTGACAAACAAATGTATTTTCCAAGGCTGTTCTCTTTGCTTTCATTTTCCTTCCTGCTGCAAAGTTTCGGTTCGATACTCCATTCTTGCTTTTTTCCGGAAGAAATTCCAAAGTGTACAGAATTTGGGAACGAGAGCCTCTGATCTGCCTCGAACAGGATCACCCAGGGTATGGCTACGATGGAGGTAGGTAGCAATTCAAGAGAGGAAGAAGGAGGCCTTCTTATCATTTTGAGGGGAGTAAATCCATACGGTTACAAATATTAAAAATGAATCTTTCCTTAGGCATTTTAAAGGAGGAAGAGAAATGACGTTTGCCAACCGTAAGGCTTAGAAACTGAAATTTGTTTAATCTTTTTTAAAAAGAAGAAGCAAAAAATTAAGTCCCTTGATCGTAGGGTAACTTGCAAGCAGGAAAATATATGCTGTCAAATCTCAGATCATAGCATATTTGTTTTTTTTCATGGGCTTTCTTTGAAGGAGTAGGTTAAGTACTTAGAAAAATATGTAGTAGGCAGCTAAGGCTGCCAAAGAGCAGCTTTGATTCGGACTGCCTCAGTTTCATAAACAGAAATTTAGAAAGGGGGAAAAACTTGCTGCTTTTTATAAATGCACTAGGATGTGGGACGCGGCGGCTCAGTGGCTAAGAAGCTGAGTTTGTTGTGCAGAAAAGTCGGCAGTTTGGCGGTTCAAATCCCTAGCGTTGCGTAATGGAGTGAGCTCCCGTTACTTGTCCCAGCTTCTGCCAACCTAGCAGTTCGAAAGCATGTAAAAATACAAGTAGAAAAATAGAAACCACCTTTGGTGGGAAGGTAACGGTGTTTCGTGCGCCTTTGGCATTTAGTCATGCTGGCCATATGACCACGGAGACGTCTTCGGACAGCGCTGGCTCTTCGGCTTTGAAACAGAGATGAGCACCGCCCCCTAGAGTTGGGAACGACTAGCACATATGTTACCTTATGATGTGGTTTTCGAATTGCTTAGTGGACAAGCAAGATTTATGTACAAATGAGCATTTGCTCACAGGTAGGTCTGGTGCCCCTTGACTCAAAAGTGGGCTGCCTCCCTTGTTTTTGCCATTTCACAGGTACAGAAGGCATATGTGTAATCCTGGTCTGAAATGGGAACTGACATCACGATGAATTGATAACAATGATTTGATTTGACCCTGTGGGTCAAATTAGGTGACGTCCAATTTGAGAAGAATTCTATCAAAGGTCCCCTATTATGTATTTTTTGCAAGGGTTGTTTTTATTCAGTGCTGGTGGTAATTACCATATTTTTCGGAGTATAAGATGCACCAGAGTATAAGACGCACCAAGATATTGAAAAATATGGAATATTATATGGAAAAAAGTGATCCTGGGGGGAGGGAGGCAAAAATAAGCAAAAAATGGCCCGTTGTTTTGCAAAAATGGGTCCTTTTTCTTTGCAAAGAACAAGTTATGCATGGGAGGAGGGGCAAAAATGAGCAAAAACCAGCCCAGTTTTCACTTGTTTTTGCCCTCCCCAGTCTCCAAGAGCACTTTGCAGGCCTCTCAAACCTTCTGCACATCCATTTTTGCCAAGGGGGTGGGGTTTTGGGAGGCCAAAATGTTGTATTCAGTGTATAAGACGCACCCAGATTTCCTCCCTCCCTCTGAAAATATGGTAACAGCTTGATTTTTGCTCTTTTTTTTTAACACTGCCCTGAAATCTGGTGCTAGGGACAGGGTAGATAAATCCTGTAAATAAATAAAATGTATAGGTTGACTCCCTGATTTGATGCCTGGATTTGTGCATTGGATCGTCTAGCTTCTTTTTTCGTTCCAGAAGTGCTCATGTCAATCTCTCTTCTCCCCCCCCCCCCCCACAGCAGCCCTGGGAGGTAGGCTGGGAAAACAGAACAAGCCTAAAGGGAATTATGTGGGCCGGTGGACTTGAACCCAGGTTCAAGCAGTGGAGGAGTGGGAGAAGGAGGGAGACAGAGCATACAGTGCTGGAAAATTTCATTGAGAAACAGAGATGTGGGATAGATTCATTTGGATAGATTTCCAGGTGCTGCATCTGAGTTTTTCTCCGTAGGAGTAAATGGCTACTGCTTGTATATTAGAAAGAAAGAAGACGTTGCTACTCCAAATAGGAACATTTACCTAGGTTTTTGCCAATAAATGTATCCGTTCAGTCCCACGTCTTTCTTTGTCTGATCGCGCTGTTATAACTCAGATCTTGCCCAAATGGGATCAAGTATTTGAATTAAGTTCATACAAGGAGAATTTACAACAACATTTTGCAGTGTAGGATATGTCCAAGACAGTGGTGGGATTCAAACGTTTTTACTACCGGTTCTGTGGCGTGGCTTGGTGGGCATAGTGTGACTTGATGGGCGTGGCAGGGGAAGGATACTGCAAAATCCCCATTCCTTCCCGGTCAGACTCAGGAGACAGAGAACAGATGGGGGCAGGGCCAGCCAGAGGTGGCATTTATCAGTTCTCCAAACTACTCAAAATTTCCACTGTCGGTTCTCCAGAACTGGTCAGAAACTGCTGAATACCACTTCTCTTTCCAAGCTATCCCATTTTATTCTGACTTAGTGTTTTTGGTTCTTTTGCACTTTAAGAGTTCTCCAGGATACTGTCACCTTAATGCCAGTTTGTCAAACTCAAGGTCCAGGGCCATATCCAGCCCTGTTATGTTCTGTGTAGACAGCTGGTCATTTGCATCCTTTTAGAAGGTAGTTGAGGCTACTTGGAGGTTTATCTCTGTCCTCAGGGTCACCCGAGTGGTGCTCCTGGTTCCTGTAATCTGCAATTTTTCTTTCTGTGACTTTCTTTCTCTATTGACTATGTCAATACCTGCTTCAATGACCCTCTACAAAAGATCCAAATGGCCAGCTGTCTGCAAGGAATATAAATTCTTCCATTCTCCACTATCCTTGGACATTTATCTCTGTCCTCAGGGTCACCTGAGTGGTGCTCCTGGTTCATGTAGTCTGCAATTTTTCTCTCTGTGACTTTCTTTCTCTATTGACTATGTCAATACCTGCTTCAATGACCCTCTACAAAAGATCCAAATGGCCAGCTGTCTGCAAGGAATATAAATTCTTCCATTCTCCACTATCCTTGGACGTTTATCTCTGTCCTCAGGGTCACCTAAGTGGTGCTTCTGGTTCATGTAGTCTGCAATTTTTCTCTCTGTGACTTTCTTTCTCTATTGACTATGTCAATACCTGCTTCAATGACCCTCTACAAAAGATGCAAATGGCCAGCTGTCTGCAAGGAATATAAATTCTTCCATTCTCCACTATCCTGTCGGAGCTGAAGAAGCTTCTTGGATGAGAACCGAGGTGGTGCAGTGGTTAAATGCAGCACTGCAGGCTACTTCAGCTGACTGCAGTTCTGCAGTTCGGCGGTTCAAATCTCACTGGCTCAGGGTTGACTCAGCCTTCCATCCTTCCGAGGTAGGTAAAATGAGGACCCGGATTGTTGTTGGGGGCAATATGCTGACTCTGTAAACCGCTTAGAGAGGGCTGAAAGCCCTATGAAGCGGTATATAAGTCTAACTGCTAAGTCTAACTGCTATGAGAAGCAAAACATCTTCAAAGAAAAAGCAAGAAAGTCCAGTTGCCTCCTGAAAAAAAGAACCTTTGGGACAGCCAACTTAATAATCACTTTACTTAACACTGGAAGTCTGGGTTTCAATTGCAGTCATAAGTTGAGGTCTACCCAGGAGTGGGTTCCAGCTGCCATTACTAACATTTCGGCGCCTGAAAAATGTTGTGCGTGCACACTCGCTTCGCTCACATGTACAATATTTGCACTTAAAATGATCTGCGCATACACACAACATTAAAAAAGGGAAAAATTATATATTTTCAATGAAGATTGTTCTGCGCATGTGCAGAACAGAAAATCAAGATGGCGCCACCAAGGATAGAATAGGTATGGTCACGTGTCCGGCCAAGTTACTACCAAGGCCACACTTGGAATCCTGCATCCAGTTTTGGTCGCCACAATGTAAAAGAGATTTGGAGACTCTAGAAAGAGTGCAGAGAAGAGCAACAAAGATGATTAGGGGACTGGAGACTAAAACATATGAAGAACGGTTGCAGGAACTGGGTATGTCTAGTTTAATGAAAAGGAGGACTAGGGGAGACATGAGAGCAGTGTTCCAATCTCTCAGGGGTTGCCACAAAGAAGAAGGAGTCAAACTATTCTCCAATGCGCCTGAGGACAGAACAAGAAGCAATGGGTGGAAACCAATCAAGGAGAGAAGCAACTTAGAACTGAGGAGAAATTTCCTGACAGAACAATTAATCTGTGGAACAGCTTGCCTCCAGAAGTTGTGAATGCCCCAACACTGGAAAAAGAATTAAAATCATTGCAAAGGCTAGAGGTGTATGAAAATGTAAAGTTACCACCAGGTAAACATGCCATTGGTTGTAAATGGATTTTCAAACTTAAAAATAGTGTAGATGGGACTGTAACCCATAAAGCCAGGTTAGTTGCACAAGGGTTTGCTCAGTCAGCCAATGACTATGATGAGGTCTTTGCGCCTAGTTTAAAGGCTACAACGTTACGTGCAGCATTAGTGTGGGCAGGTAAGAATGAATATATAAATCATTTAGATGTAGAGATAGCATATCTTCATGCACCGTTGCAACATACTATATATTTACAGAAGCCTGCAGGATTCAAAACTGAGAGTAAAATTCATTGCTGGAGGTTGAAAAAGAGTCTGTATGGCTTGAAACAATCAGGAAATGAATGGAATCAATATATACTTAAAGAGTTAACTAAGATAGGTTTTAAAGCTGGCATGGCTGATCCATGTTTGTTTAAGAAAGAAAATAATGGTGTGATTCCATTGTTGCTATTGTTCACTGATGACATTGCATTAATCACTAAAACTGAGCAAGAAGCTATGAGGATTATAACACTTAGTTCTGTATAACATTTATACAGAACTCCTAGACGAAGTTCTGTATAAAACATCTTGGTGAGATTAGGCAATATCTTGGTTTACAAATAGACCTAACACGTGTCCGGCCAAGTTACTACCAAGGCCACACTTGGAATCCTGCATTCAGTTTTGGTCGCCACGATGTAGAAAAGATGTGAGACTCCAGAAAGAGTGCAGAGAAGAGAAACAAAGAGGATTAGGGGACTGGAGACCAAAACATATGAAGAACGGTTGCAGGAACTGGATATGTCTAGTTTAATAGAAAGAAGGACTAGGGGAGACATGATAGCAGTCTTCCAATATCTCAGGGGTTGCCACAAAGAAGAGGGAGTCAAACTATTCTCCAAGGCACCTGAGCATAGGACAAGAAGCAATGGGTGGAAACTAATCAAAGAGAGAAGCAACTTAGAACTGAGGAGAAATTTGCTGACAGTTAGAACAATTAATCAGTGGAACAGAAGTTGCCTCCAGAAGTTGTGAATGCCACAACACTGGAAAAAGAATTAAAATCATTGGAAAGGCTAGAGGTGTATGAAAATGTAAAGTTACCATCAGGTAAACATGCCATTGGTTGTAAATGGATTTTCAAACTTAAAAATAGTGTAGTTGGATAGTCATTTGTCTGAAACCGTATAGGGTTTCCTGCCTAGGCATGGGGTTAGACTAGAAGACCTCCAAGGTCCCTTCCAACTCTGCTATTGTATTATTTGGCCAAACCGGACCAAATAGGTAGGAATCCACTTCTGGTCTACCTGTTAGCTATTTGAGACAATTCCAATCCCAAACAATTGGAGAGGTTTTTTTTCCCCCTAGGCTGTATTTTTCATTTCACAGCCTACCTTACAAACATGGGATTTCCACATATTTTCCCATCCCCATATTAACCAGGCCTAACCTTACTTAGCTTCCAATTAGGGTCTTTATTGCCACCAGCTGAGTCTCTCTTTCTATAGATACAGGGTAGTCCTTGACTTATAACAGTTTGTTTAGTAACCATTTGAAGTTACAACAGTACTGAAAAAGTGACTTACGATCGTTTTCCACACTTATGACCATGGCAGCATTCCCATGGTCACGTGATCGAAATTCAGATGTTGGTGACTAACTCATATTTATGATGGTTACAGTGTTTTGGAGTCATGTTATCACCTTTTGCGAAGCGCGCATGAAGCGAACCGGTACCAACACCGGTAGGAACCTACCCATGGTCAACATCTTGCCCCAAAATCTGAGTCCTCATTTTACTGATTTTGGAATGATGGAAGGCTGAATCAGCCTTGAGCCAGTGAGGATCAAACTCCTGGCAGTGAATTGAATTAGCCTGCAATACTGCCTTCTGACCAGTGATGCAATTCAGTTTTTTTTTACTACAGGTTCTGTGGGCATGGCTTGGTGGGTGTGGTATGACTTGGTGAGCGTGGCTTAGTGGGTGGGGCAGGGGAAGGGCACTGTAAAACCTCCATTCCCATCCCACTCTGGGGCCAGCCAGAGGTGGCATTTGCTGATTCTCTGAACCACTCAAAATTTCTTCTTCCGGTTCTCTAAACTACTCAAAATTTCCACTACCGGTTCTCCGAACCACTCAAAATTTCCGCTACCGGTTCTCCGAACCACTCAGAATTTCTGCTACCGGTTCTCTGACCCACTCAAAATTTTTGCTACCGATTCTCCAAACTGCTCAAAATTTCTGCTACCGGTTCTCTGAACTGCTCAAAATTTCTGCTACCGGTTCTCTGAACAACTCAAAATTTCTGCTGCCAGTTCTCCGAACCACTCAAAATTTCCGTTACCGGTTCTCCGAACCACTCAAAATTTCCGCTACCGGTTCTCCGAACCACTCAGAATTTCTGCTACCGGTTCTCTGACCCACTCAAAATTTTTGCTACCGATTCTCCAAACTGCTCAAAATTTCTGCTACCGGTTCTCTGAACTGCTCAAAATTTCTGCTACCGGTTCTCTGAACAACTCAAAATTTCCGCTACCGGTTCTCCGAACCACTCAAAATTTCCGTTACCGGTTCTCCGAACCACTCAAAATTTCCGCTAGTGGATTTCACCCCTGCTTCTGACCACTGCTCCACCATGGAAAAAGTATGCATTCAATTCAATATGCACTGATTTGTATGTCAATACTTTCTGATGCTTTTGCGTTCTATTTTATTTTATGTTATTTTATCTCACTCTTTTAACTTTCATTCTGTTTTTATCTTCCTCTATTTTATCTCATCTTACTTCACCCTATCTTAATTTATGGTATTATTTATTGCAGCTGACACCTACTGATTTTTGATATGATCAATTGCCTAATCAATAAAGCTATACCGTACTACATCGGAGTAAGGAAAAAATGTGGTAGTCCTTAGGGATTGTATTTAAGGTTGAAGTTTGGTTTCCAAGGACTATATAGAGTTTGAGTCAGGGTCTAAAATTCAATACATAAAATATGTATCCCTATTTGTATTTAGAATGCTTGTGTCAGGCCTGGAAGCCATCTTTTGCATTGGGGCTTCTGGCCTGCCACATTTACTGCTGTGGGAAACTGGGAAGGGGGATTTATATGGAGTATGGGATATATATAGTCAAAATAACATTCCTTTCTCAGACAGTCAAGGACATCTTGCCCTGCACCTGAAAGGGCGTGACTGGGAGGCATCTCCAGTTGGGACGGTGCCTGATTGGACCATGTGACGTGCATGTGGGTGCTGGACAGAGACTTGGGCTTTCCTTTGGGTGGGGAAAACCTGGAGCCTTCCAGATTCGGGTTTTCCCAGATGTGCCAATAGGACATCTCTAACAAAGCGGAACTTTGAAGAACTTCAAGCCTGGGAGTCTTCTTTCGTTAGGGGTGTTACTTGGAATACTGACAGCTTGCATTTAAATCAACAGTCCCTCCATAGTTCAAACTTTTCAAAGGGGCTTAAGATCTAGTTCTAACTCCATTCTGATACTTAGACTCAACAGTTTCAGCAGAAACTTCCTGTACAAAACTGGAAATTTAACCTCTGTATCTTAACACTTCCATTTGAAGTCAGTGGCATCTTCAGCTTAGCTTCCTCCAAATATCTACACCTCTCTCACTAGTTTTGAAACTTTGTTTGATTATGTTGTCCATCTTTGTTTCTTTGTCCCTTCTTCAAGGCGGTCAGCAAGACCGAGGCAAACAACCACAAAGAGGATATCCCGGCGGATCCGAAAAGCGACATGAAGGGCTCTAAGAAGTTAGCGTTGACTTGTTCCATGTCTAAACTGAAGGTATCAGCATCCTATTGTTCCCATATCAACATAAAACTTATTTCATATATACGCGTGTACATAGATTGCTTGGGGAAATCCATTTGGCATCAAATGTTAGTCTACAGCAGGGGTGTCGAACTCGATTTCATTGAGGGGTGCATGAAGGTTGTTTTTGACCTCGGACGTTTGTGTAGCCAGGGTGGGCATTGCCAGCTTGACACCACTTGTGTCAGGGGGTGCCTGTGGTGGCCCAAGTGCTCTCCTAGCAAAAGAATCCCGAGCTCCATTTTTGGCTGCAACTGTCTCCTGCAATCCTCTGCCAGTGAAAACAGAGCCCAGAATGGTCACAGAGGCCCTTCTGAGCTCCATTTTTGCTGGCAAAGGCACCATGGGCTGGTCTTTCTCTGTTTCCTGGCTGGCCCCACGGGCCAGATCTAAGCACCCCATATGTTGGATACGGCCCACAGGCCTTGAGTTTGACACCAAGAGGGCCATCCATTTTCATAACTTTAAACCCCAATAGGAAGGAGTGTGAGAATCTTCCATCATGGAGTGAATCGCATTCACCGAGTGGATTTACAAACACATTCACTATGATTTAAATAATGCATGGTTCGGAGTAGTTCACTGCCTTTGGCGATGTGGTCAGCAGGACAAGAGATAATATTGTGAGAATCAAGAAATATAGCCTATTGATCTTATTAGATTCAATAGGTCCTATGCAGGGGTGGGTTTCAGGCGGTTCGCGGCAGTCCCCGCGAACCGGTTGGTCGGCGAACCCGGAAGTAAGTAACTTCCGGGAACGCCGAAGGGTCCACCCACCCGCCCGCGTTTCTTACCCGGTTTTGACAAGTTCTGTGCTTCCACGCATGCGCAGGACGCATACAGCGCCTGCGCGATCCTCCAGGAGCAGCTGGAGCATCGCACAGACTCTAGTACGCATGCGTGCACTGCGTGCGTGCACGAGGACGCCGCTGGCCCCGTTCCAACCAAACCAGTTGGAACGGGGCGAGAAACCCACCCCTGGTCCTATGGATAACAGAAGGCCCCAGAAGAAAAAGATATGAACCAATGCTTTCAGCTAGGATGATTTCAAAATTTGCCAGAAATATTTGTAATCCTGCTGAACTGTTGCTAACTGTGAAATACGTTTTTCTAAAATATGCGCTTGTATGGATTCGTTTAAAGCAGGGAGAACGAAACTGTTGGAAATGAGGAATGGAAAGTAATGTACAAATGTGTTCCCGGATAGTGAAAGTTAGTGAAGTTATGAATCACGTATGTGGTTAGAAGAACAGCATAAAGGTTTAGAGTTCAAGATCAGCTCGGGACTCTTTGATTTATAGCAGTCCTTGTAGAACTTGCTATATCTCATTGGCCCTCTGCATTAATATGTTCATGCAGTGTATTACTGCTATTATATCTCTTATATCTATTCATTTCTAATGTTCCAAATTATTAGAAACAATAAGCCTCTGATCTTAAAGTAAGAATTACTGTTTGTGTTGCTGCCTTTGTTTCCTATCGGAATTTTCTTATGACAATATGGTTTATTAGTTCAGGCATCACACCACAGGTGGGTTCCTACCAGTTCGGACTGGTTCAGTTGAACAGGTAGTGCTTTGGCGGCCTGGGTCACCGGAACCAGCAGTAACCCAGGCCTGCCACACTTCTGAACTGGTTCCCGAGTCGGCATGGCATTTTTTTCATTTGTTAATGTTCTGCGCATGCGCAGACTTATTTATTGGCAACTACGCACACATGTGGGATCAAAGCGAGCATGCATGTGCAAAATTGCATGCGCACCAAACTGGCAGTAATGCTGGCAGCAACCCACCCCTGCATCCTAGGTAAGGTAAATATCATAACAGTGGACTCTTACCAGTGGTGGGTTGCAGGCGGTACGCCCCAGTACGGAAGCCTGCCAGGAGCACCGAATACCGTTCCAGTATGGTGCTCCGGAGGGCCCACCCGCCTGCCCGTGCTCCTTACCTGTCTTTAAACCCTTTGGTGCTTCTGCACATGCGCATGGTGCATATAACACCTGCGCGATGCTCCACCAAGCAGCTGCAGCGTCATGGGGGCTCACGAAGGAGTCGGTGGATGGTAAGACGCATGCGTGCACTGCACGTGTGTGCGCGTGTGCTGCCCATGTTCATGTGGAGGACCCCGGGCCCTGTTACAACCGTGGGATCCGGAACCCACCACTGACTCTTACCCTAAGTTTAGGTTTCATACTTTGACCGAATCCAGATGTAAAGTTAGCAATAGCAATAGCAATAGCAATAGCAATAGCAATAGCAATAGCAATAGCAGTTAGACTTATATACCGCTTCATAGGGCTTTCAGCCTTCTCTAAGCAGTTTACAGAGTCAGCATATCACCCCCAACAATCCGGGTCCTCATTTTACCCACCTCGGAAGGATGGAAGGCTGAGTCAACCTTGAGCTGGTGAGATTTGAACAGCTGAACTACAGAACTGCAGTCAGCTGAAGTAGCCTGCAGTGCTGCACTCTAACCACTGTGCCACCTCGGCTCTTATTAGTTGGAAGAGAGTTGGAAGAGAGTGCTTCATACAGTATGTTGGGTCTAATCTGTTGCTTCTCCCAAATTCTTTTACCGCCAGTTGTAATTGTTCCAGCTGGATAAAAAGTGAAAGGTCGAAAAAGCCGTTTACCTCTTGGCTTTATCCATTATATAAGCACAGGGTTTGTGAACTAACAAGTTTTTGCTAGTGCCAATGGACTTTAAACTGGACCTTTACCCTAGAAGCTATGTTAATGTGTACCTGAATTAAGGAGGCAGCTGAGGGATTCTGGGAGTTGAAGTCCACACATCTTAACCTTGGCAAGGTTGAAAAACATTGGCCTAGGCCAGGGGTGTCAAACTCGAGTTGATTGAGGGCCGCCTCAGGGGTTGTGTTTGACATCAGAGGGGAAGGGTGGGCATGACCCGGGTGGGCGTGGCCAGCTCAACATCACTCGTGTCGGGAACACCTGTGATGGCCAAGTGTTAAGGCAGGACTTCCTTCAGACCTTCCCTCCCTCTCTTTATAATGTCCATCCTTCCTTCCTTCCCTCCCACCCTCCCTCCCTCTTCCTTCTCTTTTCTTTTTCCTTCTCCTCTTCCTTATTTTTCCTTCCTCATTCTCTTCCCATCTTTTTTCTTTTTCTTTCCTTTTTCCCTTTTTCCTTTCCTGGCCCTTCTTGCATGCTCAAATGCAAAAGAGGAGATGTTTCTCCTTTTCTTTTGTTTTTAGTTTGTTTTGCTAGACGTCTGCCAATGAAAATAGAACCTTTGTGTGTGTGTGAGTGTGTGTGAGTGTGTGTGTGTGCTAATAGAGGGCTGCAGGCGGCCATTTTTGCTGGCAGAGGCATGTCGGCCTGGTCCTTTGCTGTTTCCAGGGGGCCCTGCGGGCCAGATCTAAACACCCCACTGGCTTTGAGTTTGACACCCTTGGTCTAGACCAGTGTTTCTCAACCTTGGCAACTTGAAGATGTCCGGACTTCAACTCCCAGAATTCCCCAGCCAGCGAATGCTGGTCTATACCTATGCAGGAAAGAGGAGATTCCAGCCCAGGGTAGATAATTCCCCTATTGAAATAGGTTAGTAGTAATTACAGACTGCAGAGTTTTAATCAGATTTTTTTTTTCTGGCTCAGATCTTATCTGAGATTGACTTTAGGAAGCTGTGCGGATAAAAGCTGAGTTGACATGGAATAGAAATGGCTTTTCAGAAAAAACAAAAACAAAACCAGGCTGTTTTGGAAAATAATAGCACAGCAAAGAAACAGATTTCAGGAATAAACTGTCCTGGATCGTGCTGGGTTTATAGTTTCCTGCCCTACAAATAAACACACACACACTGAGTACTATACATGTCCATTCAGGTTGCCCATCTTACCAAGGCCACTCTGGATAGTGAATATGGTTAAAACATCAATATCTGTCTATATATAAAACAGCTCTCTCTCTCTCTCTCTCTCTCTCTCTCTCTCTCTCTCTCTCTCTCTCTCTCTCTCTCTCTCTCTCTCTCTGTGTGTGTGTGTGTGTGTGTGTTCCATCATAACTCTGAAATGTCTTGATCAATTTCAACCAAACTTGGTGGACAGATTACTTACTTTCGGGGAAAAAATACTGTGGGGGTAAGATATCCCTAACACCCCTCAGGGTGTGTGTTCTGTTAAGATACAGCCTGTTGTGCCTTAAAATGATTTCTACTGTACTGCCTTAAAATGGATTCTACTGTGCAGCGCAGTGGAGTTGCCCTGGTAATGGCTTCACAGTATTCCACGAGGGGGCTCCCTCTGGTAAGGAGGAAAATCCAACATTAGCGGGAAAACATTCTCAGGAAAGAAGAAGAAGAAAAAAAATGCCCTACTAATTTTGCAGATGGTTTCTATAGTCTACAAACAGAACAAACAAGATTAAAGCTAAACTGTCTTAAATTACCCTGGGCTTTTCAAAGCTAACCATTTCAGATTGAATCTGATACCTTTGTGACTCCCTTTGCAATAGGTAGAGCCAGGCCTGTTCTTACAGTTACATAAGGTAGAGGGAATACCCAGGGGTGGGCTTCAAAATTGCAGCAAGGGGTTCGCTGCCCCGTTGTTGGGTGGGCGTGGCCATGGTGGGCGTGGCCCAGGGGTGGGTTGCTGCTGGCTTTACTGCCGGTTTGGTGGGCACGCGATTTTGTGCTTTGCATGCTCGCCTCACTCACGCATGTGCCAGACACATCCTCTGCCCGCATGCACATGTGGGAAGTTATCACCCAGCCCTCTCCCAGAAAAATGAAATATCCTAGGAAATATTGAAAAGGCAGAATATTTCTCTGAATGTGAAAAGAAAGAAACCTGTTTTAAGAGGCAGAATACTTGCCTGCAGCTTCCTGCCCATCCCCACTGTTAATGGGCCATTAAGATGGCCAAGCTACTCCACTTTACATAATAAAGACTTCTCCACTGCGGCCCCAGGGAGGATGGGAGTAAAGGCATGATGATGTTGGAACATTACTCAACTCTCCACATGGCATCTGAGAACTCATCCATACCTGGATACAAAACACAGCCTAGAGAGTAGCCCCTGCATGGCCCCATGGGAGTCTGACAACCAATCAGAATACATTTCTTACACAGGAACAGGAAACAGAGAGGTGGGACTGAACAGGTTATAAAAAGCCTAGCAAGCCCCTCCCTCAGCCCTTCTCTTCTTCTCCACCAACACTGAAGCATGTGATCACCTTTTCTGTTCAGGGCTCAAGCCATGTGGTCCTGTCCAACAATAAACAATCTTTCCAAGCAGCCTCCATGTCTCCAGTGTCTTTTTCCCCACTTGGAGCTGAACCCAGAAGGACATTTCTTTCATCACACATTTGCCCATGCATGCAATAGAAATTGCTCTGCGCATGTGCAGAAGCAAAAAAACCAAGATTTTACTTACTGTTGCTGACTTGGAAGGTAAGCAGCTGAGATTCGAAATGCTCCATTTTCAGTGCTGAGCGAGTGATTGATTGATTGATTGATTGATTACATTTATATGCCGTCCTTTTCCCCAGAGGGGACTCAGGGCGGCTCACAATTCGATCAGGGAAGGAGGTACAGACAGGGGGATAAAAAACACGAGACATAACAATACAAAATTTAAAAACACACAACAACCATACCATTCGAGAAGGGGGGCAAAAACTCTTTAGCCCCAGGCCTGTCGGAACAGCCAGGTTTTAAGGGCTTTGCGGAAGGCCTGGAGGGTGGTGAGGGTTCGAATCTCCACGGGGAGCGCTCACTAAACCAGTTGTTAAACCGGCAGCATCCCAACACTGATCTCAACCCCATACTTTACGTGCCTGTGAATTTGATGTGATTAATTCCCTGTTGATTTTCCTCGTTTCCTTCTAGGTATTTTTAATATTATTATATTTTGCCTATCTGACCAAGACGATGAGTGGGGCATACATCAACAGCATGCTGACTCAGATCGAAAGACGTTTCAACATCCCTGCCTATCTGGTTGGAGTTCTCAATGGAGCCTTCGAAATGGGTAGGCACATCAATGAGCTTGTCGAATGGTTTGCAATAAATAATGTCAGGGAATTGTGCAGCAATTGTCCAAATGAAGTCAGAGATGCTGACAGAAACTTTTTTAGATTTAGATTTTTTTTTAGATTTTATTAATATTTATAGGCCGCCCTTTTCCCTGAGGGGACTCAGGGCGGCTTACATAAAATGGGGAAGGGAGGGTACAGACAATAGACACAAAATAGTACATAAAGTAAAATAGTAAACAACATTCATTCATCATTCGGGTGGGGACAGATTATCTTTATCCCCAGGCCTGACGGGCTAGCCAGGTCTTAAGGGCTGTGCGGAAGGTCTGGACGGTGGTGAGGGTACGAATCTCCACGGGGAGATCGTTCCAAAGGGTCGGAGCTACTACTGAAAAGGCTCTCCTCCGTGTGGTTGCCAGTCGACACTGACTGGCTGATGGTACTCGGAGGAGGCCTAATCTATGCAATCTAATTGGTCGCAGGGAGGTAATTGGCAGGAGGCGGTCTCTCAAGTACGCAGATCCACTACCATGGAGGGCTTTATGAGTGACAAGTAGCACCTTGAAGCGCACCCGGAGATCAACAGGTAGCCAGCGCAGCTCGCGGAGGATAGGTGTTATGTGGGCGAACCGAGGTGCACCCACGATCACTCGCGCGGCCGCGTTCTGGACCAGCTGAAGTCGCCGGATGCTCTTCAAGGGCAGCCCCATGTAGAGCACATTGCAGTATTCCAGCCTAGAGGTCACAAGGGCCCGAGTGACTGTTGTGAGGGCCTCCCGATTCAGGTAGGGTCGCAACTGGCGTACCAGGCGAACCTGGGTAAATGCCCCCCTGGTCACAGCCGTCAGATGGTGGTCGAAAGTCAGCTGTGGATCCAGGAGGACTCCCAAGTTGCGAACCCTCTCTGAGGGGTATAAAATTTGACCCCCCCAGCCTGAGTGATGGAACACTGATTGAATTATTGGGAGGGAAACACAACAGCCACTCGGTCTTCTCCGGGTTGAGTACAAGCTTGTTAGCCCTCATCCAGTCCATAACGGCTTCAAGACCCCGGCTCATCACGTCCACAGCTTCATTGAGTTGGCACGGGGCGGACAGATACAATTGCGTATCATCCGCGTATTGATGGTATTTTATCCCGTGCCTCCGAATGATCTCGCCCAGCGGTTTCATGTAGATGTTAAATAGTAGGGGGGATAAGACCGAACCCTGCGGCACCCCATATGTTAGGGGCCTAGGGGTCGATCTCTGCCCCCCCCACTAACACCGACTGCGACCTGTCCGAGAGGTAGGAGGAGAACCACTGCAAAACAGTGCCTCCCACCCCCACCTCCCGCAGTCGTCGCAGAAGGATACCATGGTCAATGGTATCGAAAGCCGCCGAGAGGTCGAGGAGAACCAGGATGGAGGCATGGCCTCGGTCTCTGGCTCTCCAGAGATCATCGGTCAATGCGACCAAAGTGGTTTCTGTGCTGTAACCAGGTCTGAAGCCCGACTGGAAGGGGTCGAGATAACTTGCTTCCTCCAAGGACCGTTGGAGCTGGAAGGCCACCACCTTCTCGACAACCTTCCCTACGAAAGGGAGGTTGGAGACTGGTTGATAGTTGTTAAGAACAGCTGGATCCAGAGATGGCTTCTTCAGGAGGGGTCTCACCACCGCCGCTTTAAGTGCGGCGGGGAAGTGCCCCTCCCGAAGAGAGGCGGTAACAACCGCCTGGATCCAGCCTCGTGTCACCTCACTGCTGTTGGCAACCAGCCATGAGGGACACAGGTCCAGTACACAGGTGGAGGCACTCACAGCTCTCATGGCCTTGTCCACATCCCTTGTAGTTTTCAGGCCTGCAGCCATCTTTTCTTTTGGATCTTTGGCCTGCCACACTTTCTATTATTCTGCTATGCATTTTCTATTGTGGGAAAATGAGAGGGGGAGGATTGTATGGAGTTAGATGCGATGTAGCCATAACAACATTCTTTCTAGAAAGCCAAGGTCATCCTTTGTCTCTGCACCTTTGCACCTGACCGGAACTGGATGGATGGAACTGCCAGCATGGCAGTGGGAGATTGGGCCATGGGATGGACTGGTGGGGGGTGGGGGCAAGATCTTGGACTTTCAACTAGGTGGGGAAAACCTGGAAGCTTTCAGATTTGGCTTTTCCCAGATGTGCCAACATGGCTCTCTTAATAAATTGGAACTTGGAGCAATACTTTGTCTTGGACTCTGATTTACTTTTGGATGCCATTTGGAACCCTGACAGTAGTTTTACATAAATAAATATATTTATCAATTATATTAACATCAGACAAGATAGTCAGCAACATAGAGCATCACAAAGTATATCAAACAATATCCAGAGTGCACAGAAGAAAAAGGTGGGGAAAAGGGAAACGTTACACCTGAAGAGCCGAGGTGGCGCAGTAGTTAGGGTGCAGTACTGCAGCCACTTCAGCTGACTGCTAGTTCTGCAGTTTGGCGGTTCAAATCTCACCGGCTCAGGGTTGGCTCAGCCTTCCATCCTTCCGAGGTGGGTGAAATGAGGACCCAGACTGTGGGGGCGATATGCCAACTCTGTAAACCGCTTAGAGAGGGCTGAAAGCCCTATGAAGCGGTATATAAGTCTAACTGCTATTGCTATTGCTACACCCACAGCAACCAATCATAGCATAGATTACCTTAGATAGGAGACAGGCACTCTCCAACCAATCAACTCCAACTGTGTGTTTTGGCCTATGGTGGGATTCAAACAATTTAACAACTGGTTCTCTGCCCTAATGACGAGCTAGTTGGGTGGGGCTTGGTGATCATATGACTGCATGGGTGTGGCCAACTCAATGTCACTCAGGTCGATGGGCGCTTTGCCTTAGCTGTTACAATGTCATAAGGGTTAACCAAAGAGGCAGTTTCTGTAAGCAGGGCAATAAAGATTAGGCTGGAAACAACACCAGAATGTTTCCTTCCTGCCTTCCTTACAGGATTAGCCCTGCAAAGTGGAAAAAAACAAAAATGGGATTTCTTCCAACAATCGGTTCTCCGAACCGCTTAGAAAGTTAACAACCAGTTCTCACGAATAGGTATGAACTGGCTGAATCCCACCATTGGCTCTGGCCCATTGTACAATTTTACTATTCCTAAATTTAGTAGCCTAACAAATAAGCGCATTTATTCCAATTTTACATGTATTTAACATTGGTTATACAAAACATCAGCATTATAAGCATATTCTATTCTAAGATGATTAGACAGGAAGAATGAAAACCTAGGAAAGAATAGAGTAGAATGGAATGGAATAGAATAGAATAGAATAGCAGAGTTGGAAGGGACCTTGGAGGTCTTCTAGTCCAAGCCCCTACTTAGGCAGGAAAACCTATACCACCTCAAATAAATGGTTATCCAACATCTTAAAAACTTCCAGTGTTGGAGCATTCACAACTTCTGGAGGGAAGTTGTTCCACTGATTAATTTTTCTCATTGACAGGAAATTTCTCTTCAGTTCTAAGTTGCTTCTCTCCTTGATTAGTTTCCACCCATTGCTTCTTGTTCTACCCTCAGGTGCTTTGGAGAATAGCTTGACTCCGTCTTCTTTGTGGCAGTCCCTGAGATTTTGGAAAACTGCTATCATGTCTCCCCTAGTCCTTCTTTTCATTAAACTAGACATACCCAGATCCTGCAACTGTTCCTCATAGGTTTTAGCCTCCAGTCCCCTAATCATCTTTGTTGCTCTTCTCTGTAATTTTTCTAGACCAGAGTCTCAACATCTTTTTTTATGAATCTATTTGTACCTAACCTAGTTTATTTCTTCAGGTGACCTGCTGGTGATCGTCTTTGTGAGTTACTTGGGATCAAAACTTCACAGGCCACGCATGATTGGGCTTGGATGTGCAGCCATGGGTTTAGGATGTGTTTTGATAGCATTGCCTCATTTTCTAATGGGGAGGTAAGTTCCTAATCTTATTTAATTCTCACAGGGGTAAGTCCTCGACTTACAGCCACAGTTAGAATCAGAATGCAGATTGCTGACCAAGTTGGTGTTAAGAGACCTGGGACTGATTTTATGAGCTTTTTCTGCCAAGTGAATCCCTGTGGTTGGTAAGCGAATCACATGGTCATTCAGTAAACCCAGCTTGCCCCGTTGACTTGGTTGGGAAGGTCACATGACCCTGGGATGCTGCAAATATGTTGTAAATACAATGTGACAATGACAAAAATGTATGCGGTATTGTCACAACATCAAATGTAGCCTTCCATAATTGCATATTATTATATCGAGTTATTTAGCTATATTTAACAGTAGTTGTCAGCTGTGTGGATTGTGTCATGTCATTGAAATGCATTGTTTCTCATTTCTTCCTCCTTCTCCCGCATCCCCATCTCCATTTGTTCCCCCAAAGGCATCCAGTGCAAATCATGATGATATAACCAGGGGTGGGATTCAGCCAGTTCGTACCAGTTCAGACGAACTGGATGTTAATTTTCCATCCAGTTCTCCGAACCGGTTGTTGCAAGGATCGATTGACCCCACCTACCCCTCCCCTCCCCTTCCCTTCCAGGAGTCTCCACGCGGCCCGTTTTGGATGCGAGGTAAGTGCAGGGCCCGTGCGGATGCTCTGGGAGAGCGAGAAACTGGCCGGAAATTCAAAAACAGGCCTGTTTCTGCCTCCGGAGGGCCTCCGGAGCCCATGGAAGCCTGTTTTTGCCTTCCTGGAGGTGCGGGAAAAGCCTTTGGAGCCTGGGGAGGGCGAAAATGCTCTCCGCCATCGTGCAGGAGGCAGAGTAGGCCACGCCCACCATGGCCACACCCACCCAGCAATCGGGCAGAGAACCGGTTGCTAACATTTTTTGATCTCACCCCTGGATATAACTCATCCTAATATCACTATGTGCAAAAGATGCAAAATGATATATTTTTTAAATAGAATTTATTGTTATTTTCAAAACAAACACAACACATAAAATCTTCCTTCTTTAATCTTTACATACTGTAGAAAGTGTATAAATTGGTTACAAAAGGTTTTTGTGCATCTCCTCCGCAGTCATCAAGCATAATTCATATTAACTCAAGTATTTTAACTCAAATATTTACACATGTTACCCTTATGCCTCCATCTTTATTTGACTATAATTATTTAAATGTCCTTCATCATAAAATATACCAAGATTTAATACATAACCATATACTGGCATTTCATTTAATATTTCCAAAATCCTCCAATAACACTGAATCCTTATGTCCTATTCTAGCTAAACATCCATAATATTTAATAACAAACTTTTCTAATCTTCCTTTCCAAATCGCTGTTGGCAATTTTCATCTAGTTTCCTTATATTATACTCATACATATATATATATATATATATATATATATATATATATATATATATATATATATATATATATATATATATATATATAGGTTGTCATCATTATCCCTCCTTTATTTGACTATATCCTGTATCATAATATTTTCCCCCTAATAATCAAAACTTAACTGTATCTAACTTAATTCTTTTTTATTAACTTTTGTATATAATCCAAAAGGATTTTTAATCTTCCTTTCATGGGTACAACTCAATAGTCATATCCAATTATTACTTATCATAACACTACACATTGTATGCATTATTATCAATTATTTATTTAATTATATCTATTATCACTAAATTTCACTAAGTTTAACTAGTTTTAAGTTATATTCTTCCATCTATCAACCTGTATCTTTCCAATAACAAAACAATCTTATATCTTCTGCCATAGTATTTTAACTCAGATATTTATACATGTTACCCTTATACCTCCATTTTTATTTGACTATAATTGTTTAAACATCCTTCATCATAAAATATACCAAGATTTAATACATAACCATATACTGGCATTTCATTTGATATTTCTAAAATCCTCCAATAACACTGAATCCTTATGTCCTATTCTAGCCAAACACCCATAATATTTAGTAACAAACTTTTCTAATCCTCCTTTCCAGATCACTGTTTGCAATTTTCATCCAGTTTCCTTATATTGTACCCATACATATAGATAGGTTGTCATCATTATCCCTCCTTTATTTGACTATATCCTGTATCATAACATTTCCCCCCTAATAATCAAAACTTAACTGTATCTAACTTAGTTCTTTTTTATTAACCTTTGTATATAATCCAAAAGGTTTTCTAATCTTCCTTTCATGGGTACCATTCAATATTCATATCCAATTATTACTTATCATAACACTACACATTGTATACATTATTATCATTATCAATTATTTCTTTAACTATATATATTATCACTAAATTTCACTAAGTTTAACTAGTTTTAAGTTATATTCTTCCATCTATCAATCTGTCTTTCCAATAACAAAACAATCTCATATCTTCTGCCATTTGTGGTACCAATCCTATAGTCATCTTCTTGATCAGCTTTGTATGGACTTCTCTTAGCATCTCCTTGCTTATAAGATCTCTCATATAATATTGATGCCCTCTTTCTGTTTCCTTATTCAGTTTGTCTTTGATTGTCAGCAGTGTTATCAAAACATTTGCTAATGGAAGTTCTTTCTTTAAGTCGATAGGTTCTTTAATTTTATCTTCTTCTATATCTTGACCTTTGAAATAGATTTCCTCTCCATTTAATTCCTCTTTCTGTATTCCATTCTTTCCATTTTCAGGAACAAACCAATTACCATAGATATCAGCAAGTTTAATCTCTTTATATTCATTTTCCACTTCGGTGTTTTGAGTTTCAATCACCCCATTTTGCATTTGATGAACATTTTCATTTTTTCACCATATTTTCTTGTTATGTGCTCTAGGTATTCCAGTTTTTTCTCTACTGTATTTGATAATTTTTGTAGTTCTGAAAATATATTTTGCAAAGTCAAGACCTCTATTTTTCCTTGGGATTGTGTCATTCTGACAAACACAGCTACGCTAGCTTGAAAGATCAACAAAATTAAAGCATAGATTCACAAAGAACGCTGCTCTCACTTCTCTCTGGTAGAAAACATACTTCAAAGGGACATCTGTGTACTCTTGTCAGTCTGTAGCCAAACAGTAAAGCCTTGTGGCGCCAAGTCAAAGCAATCCATGAAAGAAAGAAAGAAAAAACGTTCCATTTTGAATACACAAAACTCCGATCAACAATATCTCCCAGCCTCCGGAGTGGAGACACTATTAAAGAGTTTCTTTTTGTATCATTTTTGTATATCAAATTAGAAAAAGAGGTCCAATCTTTAAATGAATTAGAAAAATACCCACAGCAATAAAAGAGGAAAACTTTAGTCTGTAAATTACAGAGAGTCACAAAAAGAAGGTAGAAGAAGAAAACTTAATCCATCCATTTCAAAAGGTTTGCATAGATTCAATCCATGTAAATAACATTTAAAAAGTAAGATAACCACTGTCCAAAACCATTCCAAATTCAATTCCACCGCTTGGTTTTTGAGTTTTTATAGGCAGTCTCTTTTTTAAAACAATGAAAATTCCTCACCAGCTGGAAACACTTTCTCTTTCCGTATCCTTCTGTTTTGGAGCCGCCCCAACTTTGTCAGCCTTGGCTGAATTTTTTGTCACTGGCTTGAAGAACTTCTCTTGCTGCTTTCGAGGATTTTGCGATATCCCTGAGATCAGCAAGACGTATTCTTCCTGTTCACCCTCTCTTCGGGAGGGTTTAGGTCCGTTTGGACCACCCAGTGGCAAAAGTGTTGGCCGTGGTCTCAGAGCATTGAGACCACACAAACATCTCATCACGACATTGGCTCCTCCCTTAGTTGCTAACATTTTTTGATCCCACCCCTGGATACAACTCATCCTAATATCACTATGTGCAAAAGATGTAAAATGATATATTTTGAGTACTTCGTATTTGCTCTCTGTGGTCATCTGTGCTCCATTGAAAAAGGTCAGTCACTTGCAGGACCACCGTTAAATCAATCTTCATGGATTTTGAGTGTGATTCTGTTGAATACATGAATGAATAGATGATACCCTGAATTTCTCTACTAAAGCTTGCCCATGGACTCCCCTATCCACACAGAAAGAATGAACACACTGCAGTGCTATTTTTTTTTAATATACACAATTTATTTTGATTCACAGGTATCAGTATGAAAGCAGTGCTTCCTCTTCTGATAATGTTTCTTCAAGTATGGCAGTTTGCCTTGCAAATCAAAGTGACATGTATCAATCTTCACTTTTACCTTCAAAAGGTAAAGTTCCCCTTTTGGTCCATTTAACTTCCTCTACATTACTTTTCTGTCTCAGTGGTAGAAGGAGATCAGAGCAACTAAAGCATAAACAAGCCTGTTTAACTGATAATTACAGATTAACAGAGTTGGAAGGGACCTTGTAGGTCATCTAGTTCAACCCCACACCCAAGCAGGAGACCCTACCCCACTTCTGATGGATGGCAGTCCAGTCTCTTCTTGAAAGCTTCCAGTGATGAAGCTCCCACAACTTCTGAAGGCAACTTCTGTTCCATTGGTTGATTGTTCTCACTGTCAGAAAGTTCCTCCTTATTTCCAAGTTGAACCTCTCCTTGTTCACTTTCCATCCATTATTCCTTACCTGGCCCTCAGGTGCTTTGGAAAATAGCTTGACTCCTTCCTCTCTGTGGCAGTCTCTCAAATATTGGAAGACTGCTACAATGTCTCCCTGCAGTGGTGGGATTCAAAATTATTTACTACCGGTTCTGTGGGCGTGGCTTGGTGGGCATGGCATGGCTTGGTAGGCCCTAACCCTAACCCCAACCCTAACCATTCTTCATATGTTTTAGCCTCCAGTGCCCTAATCGTCTTGGTTGCTCTTCTCTGCACTTTTTCTAGAGTCTCAACATCTTTTTTATAATGTTTTATATAGTGTTTAGATACTGTTTTATACTGTTTAGTATTAATCAACACTGTCCAGTTGAGCTTGATGGTTGTTAACATTAGGTTTCCTGGATCTTCTGTGACATCATAGCAAGTCAACCAATAGCTGTAGGAGAAGTAAAGACGGAGCCCGGGGGTGGAGTCAAGAGAGGGCTCAGCCTAAAATTATTATGTGTTCACAAATGCTCCAAGTCCAGCCCCACTTGAACTCCATTAACTCTAGTGCAATTTGAGTGCTAGTGGACTAGATTCTTGTGTGTAAGCTTGATCAATAAATCTTCTTAACTGGAACTTATCTCTTTCTTTGTGCCTGAACAATAGCAGGTAGAATGGTCATTCATGCCATCATAGCAAGGAAGCCAATAGTAGCCAGATGACAGGTAGTCCTCACTGCAATGGAGCCCAAAATTCTGTTGCTAAGTGAGTTAAGTGAATTTTGCCCCGCTTTATGATCTTTCTTGCCACCATTATACAGTGAATTGCTGCAGTTGTCAAGTTTTTAAACATGTTTTTAAGGAGTCTGGATCCCCCATTGATTCTGCTTGTCAGAAGGTCACAAAAAGGGGTCGCATGATGCCGGGATACAGCAACCGTCGTAAAGATGCATCAGTTGCCAAGCCACTGAATTTGGATTGTGGGGATGCCACAACAATCATGTGTGAAAAAACGATCTTAAGTTGCTTTTTTCATTGCTGTTGTAGTTTCGAACAGCCGCTAAACAAACTGTTGTAAGGGTTGTGGCCTGCCAGCAGCCAGCAGAGCTGGGAGCAGATTCGGACAGTGAGGAGGTTGGGGAGGAAGATGGGCCAGTCCTGGAGTCCTGAGTCCCTCCGGGAATAGGGCGGCATACAAGTCTAATAAATGGAAATGGAATGGAGTCTGGAGAAGGCTCTGATGAGGGCTCTGTGTCGGAGGCAGAGAGGAGGCCACAGACGTAGGCCAGTTATCAGCTGCCTTCAGAGTCAGACATCAGTGAGGCAGACGAACAGCTGGAGCCTGTTCCCAGTGTGCGCATGTGCAGAGTTGCCAGACGAAGAGAACAGCTAAGGAACAGGGATCGACTTGGGAGTAAGACCACAGGTGGATGATGAATAGCCCATCCTAGAGGAAATAAAAGAGGAGCGAAAGGGGAGTGCAATAGCAATAGCAGTAGACTTATATACCGCTTCATAGGCCTTTCAGGCCTCTCTAAGCGGTTTACAGAGAGTCAGCATATTGCCCCCAACAATCTGGGTCCTCATTTTACCCACCTCGGAAGGATGGAAGGCTGAGTCAACCCTGAGCCGGTGAGATTTGAACCGCTGACCTGCTGATCTAGCAGTAGCCTGCAGTGCTGCATTTAACCACTGCGCCACCTTGGCTCTGGCCCCAGAGTGGGGTGGGAATGGAGCAGGGGTGGGATTCTACAGGTTCAGACTGGTTCGGGCGAACCAGTAGCTCCAAAGATCAGCTGGGAGTGAACCAGGGGTGAAATTCAGCAGGTTCGGACAGGTTCTGGAGAACCAGTAACGGAAATTTTGAGTAGTTTGGAGAACCAGCAAATGTCACCTCTGGCTGGCCCCAGAGTGGGGTGGGAATGGAGATTATTCCCTCCCAGAGGAAATAAAAGAGGAGCGAAAGGGGAGTGGAGTTTGCAGGAGACAATTAGTTGGCTTAATTGGTTCGTGACTCTCCAAGACTCCTTGCCAAGTTTTGCAGATATCGGCCTGGCAGCTCCCCAAGCCAGATAAGGTCTGTGACTGTAAATCCTCCCTCGAAAGACTTTGCTGGATGTGAATGAGCAGAATTCACAGTTGATTAATAAAAGGGTTTTTTGTCGGGACCAGGAGTTTGCTTCATGCTCTTGGGAAGCCTTGGTCAAAACAGTAAGTTGAGGACTATCTGTGTACAAACAAACAAGGAAAGTACAATATACTGTGTAAACAACTGTGCATCTATTTCCTTATTGATCAATGAAAAGCATCAACAGTCTTGCTTCTATGAACATCCCCCTCGCACAGTTTTCAGTTTATTGTTTCTGCTTCTTTCTTGCGCTTTTTAGAATGTGAGGAACAAGAAGGATCTTTGATGTGGGTCTCTGTGCTGATAGGAAACATCATACGAGGAATAGGCGAAGCTCCAATCGCACCTTTAGGCATCTCCTACGTAGAAGATTTTGCAAGAGCAGAGAATTCTCCATTCTACATAGGTAAGTCTGCAAATGTCCACGTATCATATTTTTACCCCCCCCCCCTTTTTTTTAAAAAAAGACTTTTATAACCAAGGAGGAAGAAATTTGTAATACCTAATCACAACTTCCAGCACTCTCAGCCATCAAAGGATGCTGGGATTTTTTACTTTAGCTACATCTGATGTAGTACATTTCCAGTGCAAACCACAGTGCTCAGAAGGAAATACAATTTATTTATACAGATAGTCCTTGAGCTTTGAGGGCAGTTGGAACTGGAATTTCTATTGTTAAGTGATGCAATCAAAAAGCGTGCTGTGTTACCGACAACAAACCCCCATTGTTGTTGTTAAACAGTAATTGTGGGTCATTAAGCAGGACCTCATGTGATTCTGAATTTGACTTCCTGCCACTTCCAATAAGCAAAGTCAGTGGGGAAGCTGGAAGGAAATCGTAAGTCACAGTCATGGCAACACTGTTGTGGCCCATTGGCCCCCGGCCCCTCCAGCAGCTGAATCAGAGGAGGTGGTGTGGGAGTCAGGGTCAGCATCAAGGAAACCTGAGAGCTCCAAGGGGGAAGAGGGAATGGAGCTGGCAGAGAGAGAGAGGGGGGGGGGAAGGAGGGAGGGGGAGAGAGAGAGAGAGGGAGGGAGGGGTGTGGAGTCCTAGGTCTAGTGGTGGCTAATGAGGAAGAGGAGGAACAGCTGGGTCCAGTGTCTGACATGCGAATGCGCAGAAGGCAGAGGAGAGGAGAGCAATGGAAATCCATGGGCTGATCCTTGGGAAGGAAGAGCCACTGCTGCTAATTAAGCCCCACCCTAGCTCTGGGGATAAAAGGCAGGGGGCAGAGATGAGTAGATGTGGCAGACAATTATTTATCTTCCAGCCTGATGGACATCATTGAGAGAGAAACTTTTTGCCAGGGCTGCTGGCGCTCCTAATAGATGAATCTTTGAGTTCAGTTCAGAGGATTTGTTGTGTTTGGGGAACTGTGTCAGAACAGACACTTTCCTTAGCCCTCTCTAAGCAGTTTACAGAGTCAGCCTATTGCCCCCTAACAATCTGGGTCCTCATTTTACCCACCTCAGAAAGACAGAAGACTGAATTAACCTTGAGCCTGGTGGGATTTGAACTGCCAAATTGCAGGCAGCCAGCAGTCAGCAGAAGCGGCCTGCAGTGCACCAGTGCTCTAACCACGACACCACCAAGATACTTTGTTAGAACGCAGAAAACTGTATTCTGACATTGCAGTGCCAGCTAGGCTGCTTATGTACATGTCTGCAATGGACTATTTTAACATGTTCGAATCCTTTCCACTCCTTTAGGCTGTCTGCAAATAGCAACTGTCGTGGGGCCTTTACTTGGTTTAATGATTGGCTCCTATTGTGCGCAATTGTACGTGGATATTGGATTCATAAACCTGGGTAAGGCAATTGATCAGCAAAATCTGTAAGCATTAATCCCTAGCATCACTCTGACATATGGCAAAGCTACGTAATTATTATATACCGTGTTTCCCCCAAAGTAAGACAGGGTCTTATTTTCTTTTGACTCCCAAAATAAGTGCTTGGCCTTATTTTTGGGGATGTCTTATTATTTTTGAGGTGTAGGAGGTGGCGAGTGTGGTCACCTTGTAGCTGCTGCTGTGTTGCAATATTTTCAGGGAGGGCTTATTTTCGGGGAGGGCTTTTTTAGTGCATGTGCTCAAAAAGCCCGATTGGGCTTATTATCCGGGGAGGTCTTATTTTGGGGAAAACGGTATTGTGTCTGTCTGCCTGTCCATCTGCCTGTCCATCCATCCATCCACTCTTCTATCCATCTGTCTGTCCATTTGTCCAGTCCTGTCTGTCTGTCTGTCTGTCTCTCTTTCTCTCTCTTTCTCTCTCAGTTAAAGTACAGAACCACTGCAGGAGGGAATTAGTATTAGTCTAGGGCGGGGGTCTGCAACAACCTGCAGCTCTTGAGCCGCATGTGGCTCTTTCATCCCTCTACTGTGGCTCCCTGTCTCTGGTTAGTAAAAAGAAAAAGGAGGCCATGCTAGGAGGAGACTCTATGGCGGGGGAACCAGACTTCCGGTTGTCTCCAAAATTGAATGGGGGAGGGGGAGGCTTTCGCTTAGGACCTTTGAGTTAGGCTCTGAGTATTTAAGATCGTCGACCTCTGGTCTAGGGCAGCAACAACCAGTAGCACTTTTTCTGACCAAATTCAAGATAAGTATATAACCAAACCCAGAACAGGGAAACTCAGAACCAAGTTTCTCATTCTTAGCAACTTCCAGATGTACGGACTTCAACTCCCAGAACTCCCCAACCAGTTTGGCCTCTGCTGAGAATTCTGGAAGCTGAAGTTCACATAAGTGGAAGTTTCCCAGGCTGGTGCTGGCTTTCTATTATTCCCACCTTGCCCCACAATGCATCAGGGAAAAAATGGAGCCTTTCCTCTAACACATTTGCAGAGAAACGGTGCTCACAAAAATGGCTTAAAAGCCAGAAAGAAAACTGAGTACAATATTTTTCTGAGTATAAGATGCACCTCCCCCCCTAAAAGAGAGTGAAAATTCAGTTGCGCGTAGCCAAAAATCCAAGGCAGGGAGGAGACGATGGCCTGTGGCAATCTCTGCAGCCTGGAACAGCTGATTGGGGGTATTCTGGGAGGCCAATCCACCCGCCAATCAGCTGCTCAAGCGGAATAAGGCTGCAATAATGCGCTGAAGCTGACTTGGCTGTTTGCTATTTGTTGCAAGGAGGTGTCAGAGTTTGCAACAGCAATCACATTCGGAAAGCACACACAAGGAACTGATTCAGCAGGATTCAATAACTTCTCTTTATATATAACATAACACATAAAATAAATATACAATAACAAAAGCAGGTGGTAGTTCAGCAGAGGAGAGAAGCTTTACTTTCAGTTTTAGTTTCAGATATCAGTACAGCATGCAGCTTTAATACAGAACAATCCATGCCTTGGCTCCTTGCTGTCTCCTTCCTTGTTGCTCACACGGCAAATACTGTTTGTTTCCAAAGAGCCCTCAACTCTCTCACACACTGACAGGATGCTAGCCAGATGAATACCATGGATGTTGTTAGGAAGAGACAGATTTTTTTTCTTATTTTCCTCCCCCAAAACTAAGATGCATCTTATACTCCGGAATGTCTTATACTCCAAAAAATATGGTAAATATTTAAAAAGTGGGAGTTCTGTGCTGAAGATAAAAATTAATTAAGAAGGATGACTTTGGTAACAACTCTCCCCATTGTCTCTACCTTCCCTCTCTCTCTAACCCCTAAGCCTAACTAATGACTCTTAAACTTCTTTTCTCACCAGAGGAGGTGATGATAAACCTCACGGATGCCCGTTGGGTCGGTGCTTGGTGGCTGGGAACTCTAGTATGTGCCTTTGCAAATTTCCTTGTTGCAATTGCTTTATGCTTCTTGCCCAAGACTCTGATAAAAGAAGGGGAAGAAGACAACACTGATGTGACAGCCAAGAGAAACAAATCCCTCCTACAAGCAGAAAACAAGAGCCAGGCAAAAATAAAACTACGTGAACTTTACAAGGGTGAGCAAAACAAACAAAAACAAAGCAAAAAACAAACAACCCCCCAAAACACGTTATGCTTAAAATCCCAGTCAATAACAAATACATAACAGTGGACCTATATGCATAAGGGATAGAAAGTGTAGGAAGCAAAACTTCCATTGGAACCAAAGACTGCCAAGAAGCTGAGATCCTTTTTTTTGGTTTGGTTTCCAGATTTTGTTCCTTACCTGAAGAGTCTATTTCACAATCGGGTTTACATGCTTTTCCATTGTATTACCATATTTCAATTCAGCGCTTGGATTGGGATGATTACTTTTATGCCCAAATACTTGGAACAGCAGTATGGAATCTCGGCATCGGACGCCATTTTCTACATAGGTAAGCTGAATAGAAGTGTTGGGTGTGTGGAAATACCATCCCCAAGAAAACATGAATTGGGATCTGAAAGAGACACCTATAACAATAGAAAAAGAAAGGAAGGGAAGAAGGAAGGAAAGGAGGGGAGGAAGGAAGTAGAGAATGGAGGGACGAAGGAAAGGAAAGGAGTGGAGGGTAGAAGAGAGAGGAAGAGAAGGAGAGAAAGTAGGAGAGGAAGAAGAAGTGTGGAGGAGAGGTAAGGGAAGAAGAAAGAAGTAAGGGAAGGTGGGTAGAAGGGAGAGAAAAAGAAGAGGAGGGAGGAAGAGAAAGAAAGAGAAGGTAGGAAGGAGAAGAAAAAGGGTAGGAGTAGGGAAGAGGTAAGGGAAGGAAGAAGGGAACAGAGATGAGGAAGGAAGGAACTAGAGAAGGAAGGGAGGGAGAAAAGAAAAGAAAGAGAAAACGAGGTGGTGTCTTAGGGGGTGCGAAGGATGGTAAACAAAGCATTTTAAACTATACCTTATAACCTTCCAAATGGAATAATAATAATATAAGAATGGCAAAGAAAAAGAATAATTATGTGAATGTATATCTATAATCTGTATGTAAGAGAATAAATGACAGTAAAAATATAAAGCATAATATAGGTAAATAATATTTGGTCATAAGTAGCTAAGTTTAAATAAATAAAGAAATGTACATAAAAATGGATAACGAATAAGGAGATTATGAATGAAATATAGAAATGTATAGTAGGAAAAACACTAACTGCAAAGAAACCGATTCGGAACTACGGTATGATATACGATGGAACTTATTGTTCCTATGTTGTTTTTAAGTTATGTGTTTGTTTTTGTTGATGTGCTTATGTGTTTAAAATAATAAAAAAAAGTGTGTGAGAATGCGAGTGTGAACATGGGAGGCAACAAAACCAGTGAGAAGATCTTGAGGGAATCAAAAACATGGTCCCCCCCCCCCCCCCGCTATCTCTTATTCTAGGTGTATACAATTTACCAATCATATGTGCTGGATACTTTTTTGGAGGCCTGATGATGAAGAAGTTCAAGATCAACATGTATCAAGCGGCCCACGTAGGGTTTTGGAGTTCCTTGATCGAATATCTCATCTATTTCTCTGCTTTTGCGATGTTCTGCAAGAACAGTTCTGTGGCTGGTTTAAGCGTCTCTTATAAAGGGTGCGTATCTGATCCGGCCTTTATTCCAAGTTGCTTCACGCGAGCCGATAGTGTTGAGATTTGGAGTCACCAGTCAACAGCAATTTGTTTCATTCGTGAAATTGAAAAGGAACAAACCGTGTCTCCTTCAAGCACTTGACTACCCTGTTTTCCCCAAAATAAGACCTCCTGGATAATAAGCCCAATCAAGCCTTTGAGCGCATGCACTAAAATAAGCAGATATAAAATAAAAGATATCTCCAAACTTTCTCCAGTATTTGAAGACTTCTGTTTGTCTAGTACAGACTTCGAAAAAGAGCTTCTTTTTTCTTATAAGTTTGTTTGTTTATTCTTTGTTTAAGCTGCTCTGTTTCTTGAAGAAAGCCATTGCAAATTGCATTCATCAAATTGGTCTGATTCAGAACAAAATGGACTGATTTGATGTCCTAATTCAAGCAATCAACACGGATTGTTGAATGTGAACCATTCGGCTGAATTTCCCTATTCAAGCCGAAAGATAGTCTTCCACAAAGTGGAAGTGGATCCTTCCAATCTGTGAAGGATTTGCTTAATTTCATATTATACAATACAATAGCAGAGTTGGAAGGGACCTTGGAGGTTTTCTAGTGCAACCCCCTGCCTAGGCAGGAAACCCTATACCTTTCCAGACAAATGGCTATCCAACATCTTCTTGAAGACTTCCAGTGTTGGGGCATTCACAACTTCTGGATGGAAGCTGTTCCACTGATTAATTGTTCTAACTGTCAGGAAATTTCTCCTCAGTTCTAAGTTGCTTCTCTCCTTGATTAGTTTCTACCCATTGCTTCTTGTTCTAACCTCAGGTGCCTTGGAGAATAGTTTGACTCCCTCTTCTTTGTGGCAACCCCTGAGATATTGGAACACTGCTATCATGTCTCCCCTAGTCCTTCTTTCTATTAAACTAGACATACCCAGTTCCTGCAACTGTTCTTCATATGTTTTAGTCTCCAGTCCCCAACCATCTTTGTTGCTCTTCTCTGCACTCTTTCTAGAGTCTCCACATCTTTTCTACATTGTGGCGACTAAAACTGAATGCAGTATTCCAAGTGTGGCCTTACCAAGGCATTATAAAGTGGTATTAACACTCCAAGGGATCTTGATTCTATCCCTCTGTTTATGCAGCCTAGAACTGTGTTGGCTTTTTTGGCAGCTGATGCACATGGCTGGCTCATATTTAAAGGGTTGTCCACTAAGACTCCAAGATCCCTTTCACAGTTACTACTATTGAGCAAGGTACCACCTATGCTGTACCTGTGCGTTTTATAATTCCTTAAATCTTCATCAAACGTATTTGACGTCATGAAGCCACCAAGCGTGTCATTTCCAAGAGGCTCTTTCTCTTTTACTGCACCTGTGTTCTGCTCAACTTTGTGTATGTTTTTCAGGATAGAAGAGGTGTCCTACACAGATGCATACTTGTATGCTGACTGTAACCGCCACTGCAATTGCTCTACAAAGACTTGGGACCCTGTTTGTGGGGAGAACGGAATGACTTATGTTTCATCATGCCTTGCTGGGTGTGGCGTGTCCAACGGAACCGGGAAGAACACGGTAAGGCAGGGGTGTCAAACTTGATTCCATTGATGGCCGCATCAGGGTTATGTTTGACCTTGTGGGGGAAAACGGGGTTGGCGTGGCCAGGGTGGGCGTGGCCAGCTTGCCATCAGTCATGTCGGGGGCGCCTGGGATGGCCTGAGTGCTCTGCCAGCTAAAACGGACTCCAAAGATCCCTTTTGGCTGTGGCAGCCTTCTGCAACCCTATGCCAGCAAAAACAGAGCTTGGGATTGCTGCCCGTGGCCACCACAAGCTCCGTTTATGACTGCAACGGCCCCCTGCAACTCTCTGCCAGCGAAAACGGCGGTCAGGAAGGGTGCACACCAGTGGTGGGATTCAGCCAGTTCGCACCACTTCGGGAGAACTGGCTGTTAAATTTCTGTGCAAGTTTGGTGAACTGGTTGTTGGAAGAAATCATTAGGGCAGAGAACCAGTTGTTAAATTATTTGAATCCCACCACTGGTGCACGCATCCCTCCCGAGCTCCATTTTTGCTGGCAGAGGCACTGCGGGCCAGCTGAATAGAATAACACTTGTGTTGAAGAAGCAGCACCAGCCACCGGCTCATATTTATGACGGTTGCAGTGTCCCAAGGTCATGGGATCACTTTTTGGGGCCTTCTTATGAGCAAAGTCAATGAGGAAGACAGATCCACTTAACAGCTGTGTGTCTGATGTTAACAGCTGCGGTGATTCACTTAACAACGGTGGCAAGAAAGGGGGTAAAATGGGGCAAAACTCACTTAACAACTGTCTTACTCAGCCATAGGAACATTGGGCTCTGCCCTGCCAGTGATGGGAGAGTGTTGGTACTTGAGACTATAATGCCACCAACAGTCTCCACTGGAGATTAAGAGCAGATACAACTCACAATACAATCTTAAATTCTTTCTTTTGATATTTTGACAGGTACTTACAAACTGTTCCTGCATTTCAGCACCAGAGTTTCTATGGGGAAATGGTTCGGCACTGCCAGGACAGTGCAAAAGAGAGAAAACCTGTGACACAATGCTGCATTATTTCTTAATTTTATCCTTAATCTGCTGTTTGATTTATTCGTTTGGAGCCATGCCAGGTTACATGGTTCTTATAAGGTAAGAAAAGGGGAAGGGCAAACCCTGTTTAAAGATCTGGTCTCTGTTGCTAGAATGAAGGAGACATTTTCTGGGAGTGAGAACGATCCATCAGTAGAACAACTTGCCTCCAGATGTTGTGGGTGTTCCAATATTGGAGATTTCTAAAAAGAGATTAGGCAGATGAGTCTGGAAGGTATAGGGCAGGGATGTCCAAACTTGGGAACTTTTAAGACTTGTGGACTTCAACTCCCAGAATGGTTGGGGAATTCTGGGAATTGAAGTCCACAAGTCTTAAAGTTCCCAAGTTTGGACACCCCTGGTGTAGGGTCTCCTGCTTGAGCAAGGGGTTGGACTAGAAGACCTCCAAGGTCCCTTCCAACTCAGCTATTCTTTATTTTGTATGCTGCATTCTGTGTGCTGTATTCTGTTTTTTATGCCGTATTCTGTTCTGTGTTTGGGTTAGAAAATGAATCCAGGGGTGAAATGCTACAGGTTCGGACCACTTCGCCCGAACCTGTAGTAAAAAAAAATGCTACCGGTTCGGGCGAACTGGTGTTTCCGACAATCAGCTGTGACACACAATTTATATTAGCTAGAATCGTTGGATTTCCTGCTTTCTAGCTAATCTAAATTGTCTGGTACAGCAGATTCCCCCCCCCCTGTTCTACTTACCTTTGGAGGCGCGCTCAGTAACAGGCTCATCCCATTGTGACGCTCTGCACATGCACAGAGGTGGCGCGTGCACTCACATTTGCGAACCAGTAGCAAAGGTAAATTGATTTCCCCCGCTGAATGAATCTAACCTTTTAGCTCATGGATGAAAGGTGCAGGTTAGAGCATATTTTGGCAGGTCAGTGAAAGAATTTGCCCATTTAGGAGAAATATGGTTTATGCAAACAATGGAGATTTGGTATGTTCCTGGTTTTTCAGCGGGTTTTTCTGCCCAGCAGTAGCAAAATAGGGAGCAGCAAAAAAAAATTATGCAAGCTCAAGGATGTGTTGTTCATTCTTCCAATCTCTATTGTGGCTTATCAGCGAAAAGTAGACGTGAATGGTGCAGGCAACTCTGTTTTTATCAACAAACATATGAGCTGTGGTGGCGCAGTGTTGCAGGCTAACTCTGCCCACAGAGCAAGGAGTTCGATCCTGACCAGCTCAAGGTTGACTCAGCCTTCCATCCTTCTGAGGTCGGTAAAATGAAGACCCAGATTGTTGGGGAAAATATGCTGACTCTGTAAACTGCTTAGAGAAAACTGTAAAGCATTACAAAGCATTATATAAGTCTAAGTGCTTTTGCTATTGATATTCTGATTCATTCCTCAAAACTGCTCTTGTTCTCCAGATCCCTAAAACCTGAGGAGAAGTCATTTGGTGTTGGTCTCCACTCCCTGACAGAAAGACTTTTCGGTAAGAGAGAGCCACGATGGTGCAGGGGTTAGAGTGCAGTCCTGAAGGCTACTTCTGCTGACTGCCGGCTGCCTGCAATTTGGCAGTTCAAATCTCACCAGGCTCAAGGTTGACTCAGCCTTCCGTCCTTCCGAGGCGGGTGAAATGAGGACCCAGATTGTTGGGGGCCATAGGATGACTCAAGAGCCGAGGTGGCGCAGTGGTTAGGGTGCAGTACTGAAGGCCACTTCAGCTGACTGTTATCTGCAGTTCAGTGGTTCTAATCTCACCGGCTCAAGGTTAACTCAGCCTTCCATCCTTCCGAGGTGGGTGAAATGAGGACCCAGACTGTGGGGGCGATATGCTGACTCTGTAAACCGCTTAGAGAGGGCTGAAAGCCCTATGAAGCGGTATATAAGTCTAACTGCTATTGCTATTGCTATGATTCTGTAAACCACCTAGAGAGGGCTGTAAAGCATTGTGAAGTGGTATACAAATCTAAGTGCTAAGTGCTAACTGCTAAGTTGCACTCCAGAGAGGGAATAGGTAAGAGGAAATCATAACCCCTGGGACTAACTTGTGAAGCAGTGCTACAAAAATAGCCTGCGGGAAAACTGTAACTCACAATCTCCTGGTTTTTAGCCCGATGCCTTAACTACTACAGTTGTCTGGTTCTTGATGCTAATAGCTCCCATCTAAAAGGAAAACAGCGTGCAAGAAAGCAGTTTTATATCACAAATAGCAAAACACTTTGGTAACTGAAAAAGACTTTTCTTGTTCTTTATGTCATATTGTCCCATGTAGCTGGAATCCCATCACCAATTTATTTTGGAGCTATGATTGACAGCACATGTTTGAAATGGGGAACAAAGCCATGTGGTGGAATAGGGGCATGTCGGATGTATGACACTGACACATACAGGTATGGCTATTGGATTATTGTCACTGTTGTTTCATATAATCAGTGGTGGGATTCAGCCGGTTCGCACCTATTCGGGAGAACCGGTTGGTAACTTTCTAAGTAGTTCAGAGAACCGGTTGTTGGAAGAAATCTCCTTTTGTTTTTCCCCACTTTACAGGGCTAATCCTGTAAGGAAGGCAGGAAGGAAACATTCAGGTGTTGTTTCTAGCCTAATCTTTATTGACCTGCTTACAGAAACTGCCTCTCTGGTTAACCCTTATTACATTGTAACAGCTAAGGCGAAGCGCCCATCAAGGTCAGCGATGTTGAGTTGGCCACGCCCACACAGTCACATGACCACTGAGTCCCGCCTACCCAGATGGTCATTGGGGCAGAGAACCGGTTGTCAAATTATTTGAATCCCACCAATGCATATAATCCACTCCTGCATCTAAGCTTTCCTTTCTTTATTGAATAGGCTCTAGTCCAGTGTCTCTCAACCTTGGCGACTTTAAGTCCTGTGGACTTCAACTCCTTGGCTGGGGGATTCTGGGAGTTGAAGTCCACAGGACTTAAAGTCGCCAAGGTTGAGAAACACTGCTCTAGTCTAATTGAATCATTCTGTCAAATCCTTCCACAGAGGCTTGCTATTGTGTTTCCCGAAAATAATACAGGGTCTTATTTTCTTTTGATTCCCGAAATAAACGCTTGGCCTTATTTTCATGGAGGTTTTATTAGTTTTGAGGTGCAGGACGCGGCGAGCATGGTCACCTCATGGCTGTTGCTGTGTTGCAATATTTTCAGGGAGGCCTTATTTTGGGGAGAGGGCTTATGTTAGCACATGCACTCAAAACACTGATTGGGCTTATTATCCGGGGAGGTCTTATTTTCGGGGAAACAGGATACCTAGAAAGCAAGATTCTTGCAGATTCACCCTGTAGTATGTAAGGGATATTTACACTGTAGAATCTTGGAAATAGGCCCTTTGTACTTTGGTCCTCATTTATGTAAATTTATTAAAACAAACAAATATATTAGTGAAGGCTTTAAGGTGAGGGTTCCTTACTGTCTTTGATCTTCTTTCAGATGGAACATTAATTAACAAGATGCTCGATGTTCCTTTGATGTGACAAAAAATGTGTATTCATTCTTGTTCTACAATATTTTAGAAGCATCCCTTTTCCTCCCCAGATTCAGGGAATCCCTTTCAATTCTTAATGTGCTATCAAAGCAGTTACTCAAGGCCTGCTCTAAGTTATTATTTAGCATGCAGTCCACACTACTATTCTGTCATGTTTTTCCAAATATTGTTATCAAGCAAATTATTCTTTTTGTAAGCATATCACATCATATCAAAAGGAAATTATTGATTTCCTTTTTTCTGTATAAAGCCCTCTCAATGAATCTCTCCTTTCAGTTCTCTAACCTGTGAGGATAATTTTGAATTTTATTTCTATCTTCTTGGGTAGTTATTCTATGTAGTTTTATACCATCTGAATACTAAGATCAGGTGATGTGTTGATACCACTTTATAATGCCTTGGTAAGGCCACACTTGGAATACTACATTCAGTTTTGGTCACCAAGATGTAAAAAAGATGTGGAGACTCTAGAAAGAGTGCAGAGAAAAGCAACAAAGATGATGAGGGGATTGGAGGCTAAAACATATGAAGAACTATTGCAGGAACTGGGTATGTCTAATTTAATGAAAAGAAGGATTAGGGGAGACATGATAGCAGTGTTCCAATATCTCAGGAGTTGCTACAAAGAAGAGGGAGTCAAACTATTCTCCAAGGCACCTGAGGCTCACTCACTCCCCGCCCATCTGCCCGCTCACTCGCTACAGTACCCCGCCCATGCGAGCGGCAGCGGATGGGCGGGGGAGCGAGCGAGAAGGCGCCAAAATTAAAGCGGGATATTTTGAGAATGCCCCAGGACGCGGAAAAAATTATGAAAAGGCGTGGCTGTCCCACCAAATGCAGGACGTCTGGTCACCCTACTTATAGAGTACTCCTGGGGGCTGGGGGAGGGGCAAAATTGAGCAAAAGACAGCCCGTTTTTCACTCATTTCTGCCTTCCCCAGCCCCCAGGAGGTTTCTGAAAGCTGCCTACAGCCTCTGCACAGCCATTTTGGTGAAGGGGGCGGGATTTTGGGAGGCAAACAAAATGCTGTATTCAGTGTATAAGATGCATCCAGTTTTTCAGCCTCTTTTTTGAGGGAAAATGGTGCATCTTCTACTCTGAAAAAACGGTAATTAAAAAAAAAGAAAATTCTCAAGTTAAAAAAAAAAGAGAGTGGCAGCAGCAAATGAAAACTGAAAACCTTTAAATGAAGTGGAATCTGTTGGCTGTGAAATAGTCTTTTTCTTGATTTAGTGACTGAAAGTGGCCTTGTATTAATGCGGTTCAAATTGTCTTCCTAGGTGGTTATACCTTGGATTGCCATCAGCTCTCCGTGGCGTATCCTTCATCCCATGTGTCTTTATACTCCTCATTTTAAGGAAAGACATCAAGGCTCAAACAAAGCAGGACTTAGAGTTGGAAGCAAAAGAAGAAGAAGAAGAAAGCAAAGAAACTGAGCAGAAGGATATGACGGCCTTTCAGAAATGTACAGATCCCCGGCAAGAGACAGTAGAAACAACAGCGAATGAAAATACAGACCTCTGAAAAGACTGATGAGGAAATAAACCTGTACCCCAAAGCAATGAGGGCTAGGCCGTCTTAATGCCTTTGTGTTTCTCATAGCAATATTTGAGGAAAACACACATTTAGTACTCCAGACAATAGCGGGCACTTAAAATAGGTACATTTCTACAGTTAAGGTTGTAAGAAATATATTAACTTCTAATACCAGGTTCTGATCTGCTGGTGTTCTCTGTATATGTGTGCAATTCTACAATAATAATTATTATTATCTGGTTAATCTTTGGTGAGATTCACAGCCTTTGGGGCCGGTTGATAGCTCAACAGCTTGAGTCCTAACCAAGGACCTAGGAACTGTGAAGGTAACGTGGGAGGATATAAGCTGTTCCAAGTAGGGTGGTTTTTTTTGTAGAGTCAGAATCTTCAAGTCTGATAAATTTAGAATTTCCAAATAGCGAGGTAGCGCTTTAGGTATTGCTCCAAGGGCTCCAATTACAATCGGGACAACACACGATTTCTTTTTCCACAGTCGCTCAACTTCAATTTGCAAGTCCCGGTACTTTGTGATTTTGCTGCTTATCTTCAATTTGCACATAAATTATTATTATTATTATTATTATTATTATTATTAGTAGTAGTAGTAGTAGTATTAGTATTATTATGTTAATCTTTGGTGAGATTTACAGCCTTTGGGGCTGGTTGGTAGCTCAACAGCTTGAGTCCTAACTAAAGACCTAGGAACTGTTAAGGTAACGTCAGAGGATATAAGCTATTCGAAGTAGGGTTGTTGTTGTTGTTGTTATTGTTATTATCATAGTCAGCCAGATGTTCAATCTGGGTTTGGCATTTTTGTCTACCTATTGAGTCCTTACCAAGGACCCGGGATAGGCAAATCTGGATGTTTGATGGTGTTACAGATATCGTCGTAGGGTGGAAGCAGTTCCAAGTAAAGCCGCCTTCTGCAATTGACTGATGGCAAATTTGTCAATGCCTACGGTGTTCAAGTGGTGCTCTAGTTGTTTTAGGACTGCGCCCAAGGCGTCCATTACTATTGGTACTACCCTTGCTTGCCTTTGCCATAGTTGTTCTATTTCTATTTGTAAGTCTTAGTATTTTGTTATCTTCTCCAGTTCTTTCTCTCCTATTCTGCTGTCTCCAGGCACTTCCACATCCACTATCCAGAATTTTTTGTCTTTGTTATCAACAATTGTTAAGTCTGGAGTGTTATGTGGCAGGTGCCTGTCTGTCTGGATTCTGAAGTCCCCGAGCAATTTAACTTCTTCATTTTCTACGACTTTCTCTGTTTTATGGTCCCACCAGTTCTTCCTTTCAGGCAAATGATATTTCTTGCAGATCTTCCAATGCACCATTGTTGCTACTTTGTCATGCCGCTGCTTGTAGTCAGTTTTGGGCCTGGAAAGCCTCGTGCATTAAACTGGAAGCCAAAGCAGGGCTCAGGGGCGCTGCGCAAGGCTCCAAAATGCAATATGTGCACCCCCCACGTGCGCCCCACCCTCCACGTATGCACGGCAGGGACCCAAAGATCAGCTGCCAGGGGGAGGTCCGTGCGCATGCGTGGTGAAGCTGGGTTGGGGCAATGGCTGGCCTGCCTGCAGAGAGGGCTCTGCCCGCCACCTGTGGTTCGCCATCACGGACCCGAGGGGTTGCCGCAAAGAAGATCTGCTTCAGCTTGAACCTCTAAGTAAGAACGATCCTTCTCCATTTAGTTTTACTAGAAGTCAAGTGAATTATAGTAATGCATAGCCAGAACTGAAGATCGGGCACCAAAATTCCCAAGTCCAATTTTTCCCTCCCCGAGTTACCTCCCATCATTGGGCCAATCACAAGTCAAATCAAATTCAAGCAAGATGTTTTTAGAATGATCACTGCAGGCTCTATGCAGCTGCTTCCTGTTCCCAGAGATATATAGTGTTATATCTATATATCTATATATCTATATATCTATATATCTATATATCTATATATCTATATATCTATATATCTATATATCTATATCTATAACTATATCTATATCTCTATCATCTATCTATCTATCTATCTATCTATCTATCTATCTATCTATCTATCTATCTATCTATCTATCATCTATCTATCTATCTACATCTATCTATCTATCTATCTATCTATCTATCTATCTATCTATCTATCTATCTATCTATCTATCTATCTATCTCTATATATCTATATCTATATCTATATCTATATCTATATCTATATCTATATCTATATCTATATCTATATCTATATCTATATCTATATCTATATCTATATCTATATCTATATCTATCTATCTATCTATCTATCTATCTATCTATCTATCTATCTATCTATCTATCTACATCTACATCTCTCTCTCTCTCTCTATTTATCTATCTACATCTACATCTCTCTCTCTCTCTCTCTCTCTCTCTCTCTCTCTCTCTCTCTCTCTCTCTCTCTCTCGATATAGATATAGATAATGAAGTTTCACTTTACTGGATGCATCTACCCTCCAATCCAACCCTCACTCCCCACAGTTCATGGCAGTTGATAATGAATGATTGCAAAGCACAAGCATGAGATGGGAGCTGATGGGGTGAGGTGTCAATCTATTTTCCAAAGCACTAAAAGGCAGGACAAGAAGCAATGGGTGGAAACTAATCAAGGAAAGAAGCAACACAGAACTAAGGAGAAATTTCCTGACAGTTAGAACAATTAATCAATGGAACAACTTCCCTCCAGAAGTTGTGAATGCTCCAACACTGGAAGTTTTTAAGAAGATGTTGGATTGCCATTTGTCTGAAGTGGTGTAGGGTTTCCTGCCTAATCAGGGGGTTGGACTAGAAGACCTCCAAGGTCTCTTCCAACTCTCTGTTATTCTGATGCAGCAACTAGAACCTAGTTCATAACCTGGATTCATTTCTTATGGCTTTATTGTACAACTAATTTAATACCCTGTGGGATAAGTTCCATTGACGTAGTCGATTAATACTTAAGGGCAGAGAACAAGGTCTTATTTTTAAATGATAATTTGCCTTATTTTTATACTCCACGTGGGCAAAGCCTACCATGCTGGGAAGAGAACATTCTAGCCAGCTGCAGGACATTTCATTCTTCTTCTGAAACACAAGATCTGATACTGGAATGGCAATTTAATCCTCTGAACTTACATGAACCGAAACTCAGTTCTTTGCTAGAAACTCTGATTTCTCTTCATTTATACCATGTTTTCCCGAAAATAAGACAGGGTCTTATTTTGTTTTTGACCCCCTAAATAAGCACTTGGCCTTATTTTCAGGGAGGTTAGGGTCAGGGTTAGGGCCAGCGTGGTCACCCCATGGCTGCCGCGGTGCTGCAATATTTTCAAGGAGGGCTTATTTTGGGGGGGAGGGCTTATTTTAGCACATGTGCTCAAAAGCCCAACTGGGCTTATTATCGGGGGAGGCCTTATTAAACAGGCTGTTTAAATCTCCCATCGCCCCTGGGTTTTGCCAAAGATGATTCCACAGGAACAAGAGTTCTGGGTTTTCATTCTCTCATTAATAGTAATGCAATCCACTTGCTCCTAAGCAAGAATTTAAAAACCCCTCAGCATTTCTCTTTTGTTACTTGCTTTGTGCCAAGGTACCCTGGGAAACTGTGAAGGATACACGGTGATACACAGCGCGGAGAAAGGACTCTTTGTTATTTCAACACAGTCTGATCTCTCCTCCTCCCTGCCACCCTCTGCTCCATTTCCCCCCCCCCCAAAGGTTGCCAAGAATTTTGCAGCTCTTGCATAACTCTTAACGAAGCTAGGAAATGCTTCAGAGTATCTTAAGGCACTGAATGCTTGTTTAACAGTTGGAAACAATTGGCTTACTGTAGAGAATGCGGACATCTGGTGACCTCCTGCAGCCTAGATGTTCTCTTGGCTTTCCCAAAATGCCAGCTTCCATCTTTCTCAGCGTATATGTTTCTCCTTGCAGTGTGCAATATGCCGTTTTGCCGTGTCTGCATGTTCCTCCTGCAGTTTGCAAATTTCTCTGTGCGTAAGAGAGTTGTTGCTTTGCAATGTCATCCTAATTCCTTCACATACGACAGGGGTGTCAAACTCGATTTCATTGAGGGCCGCGTCAGTGTAGTGTCTGACCTCCAGGAGTCGGGGTGGGTGTGGCCAGCTTGACGGCACTCGTGTTGGGGGCGCCTATGGAGGCCTGAGTGTTCTGTCAGCAGAAACAGGCTCCTGAGCCCCATTTTCGGCTACCACGGCCTCCTGCAACCCTCTGCCAGAGAAAATGGAGTTCAGGAGGGCCGCATGAGGGCCACATGCGGCCCTTCTGAGCTCCATTTTCACTGGCAGAGGGTTGCAGGAGGCCGTGGTAGCCAAAAACGGAGCTTTGGAGCCTGTTTTCGCTGGCAGAAGCACTGTGGGCCGGTCCTTCGCTGTTTCCAGGATGGCCCTGTAGCCCAGATCTAAGCACCTCATGGGCTGGATACGGCCCGCGGGCCTTGAGTTTGACACCTCTGACATATGACATGAAGTTTTCTTCAACTTGGGTTAAGGCAAGCACAACTGCACAGTCCCTACATCAGGGAGGTATATCTCTAAGTTTGGGAAACCCCTGTGATTGATGGACATAGAAGTAGTAATAATAGTTTTTTAAAAGGTTATTGTTATCAATCATGAGGGTGCATGATGCAGGGGTGGGTTCTGGCAGTCACTACTGCTGGTTCGCTTGTGGGCACTGTGCGCAAATGTGCAAGACAATAACATTGTTCTGCGAATCTGCAGAAGCAAAAAACAAGATGGCGCCACCTTTGGCGCCGCCTGGGGAACCAGTTAGGGGTCTGGCAGACCTGGGTCGCTGCCAGTTCCAGCGACCCAGGCCGCCAAACCACTATCAGTTCAACTGAACCGGTCCGTACTGGTAGGAACCCACCACAGTTGTGATGCAGAGATGGGTTCCTACCAGTTCGCACCTATTCGGTAGAACCGGTTCGTCAAATCTACCGAACCGGTTAGAAGAGGTTCCACCAGTGGACCCGGAAAGCAGGCCACACCTACAGAAGAGGTTCCAACATTTTTTGAAACCCATCACTGATGTGATGGCTCAATGGTTAAAGACGCTAAGCCTGGGTTTGAAATCAGAGTGTCACATATGACAAAATGAGCTGCCATTACTTGCCCCAGCTCCTGCCCACCTAGCAGTTCGAAAGCATGAAAATGCGAGTAAATAAATAGGTACCACTTTGGTGAGAAGGTAACTATGTTCCGGACACCTCATCGGGTAGACATACTGGTCACATGACAACAGAAGTGTCTCCAGTCACTGCTGGCTTTCTTGGCTAAGAAATGGAGATGAATACCATACCCTTGAGACTCTGACATGACTGGAATGGGAAAAACCATTACCTTTTATTAATCATAATTAATTGTTAGCTTAAGCCCAGAAACTCATATAACCCTGACAAACTTCAGAAGAACACTTTTATGTTTTTTTAGTTGATTAGGATGAGAAAATGGACCGGCTGAAAAGGAAGAAATGTGAAGGGAAGAAAAATCCCATTGTTTTGAATAAATAAATAAAAACTCTCTGGAAACGGAACTGAAAATTGTCTTTAGCCTTCAGTGGGGAAAGTCATGATTTTAAACAAGTTGGGATTTTCACACGTGCTTCCACGCTCCTCAAAATCCTTCGCTCAAAAACGGTGGAGGAAAAACTTGGGGGGGGGGGACTGAAATCCTGAACCCCTTTCTCATTTCTTAAATTCCATCATTTTCCACTTGTTTCCAAATTGGTAGACACTCATTTTGACGATGCAAAGGAAAAGCCACACACACACTCAACAGGGCTAACAATCAAAGGAGTGTTGCTTCGTTAGCGTGGCTCCCAAACGTTTAAGTCCTCCCCCCCCCCCCCAGTTTTGGGATGAAGACCAATTGAAAAGGAGAAAATATGAATACACTTTTTTTGGAATAAGTGGGATAGCCCAGTTTTTTCATACAGGTGGCTGATCAAAGAAAAATAAGGGGGATGGAATCTCTTTAAAGTGGACTGTAGGAAGTTAGCAGCCACCCCTCTCCTAGAAAAAATGAAAATATTTTAAGAAATATTTAAAGGGCAGAATATTTTTTCCTAAATGGGAGGCAGAAACTCAGCCCCTCCCACCCACTTTTGTCAATGGCTTGACTACTGCAATGCGCTCTACATGGGGCTGCCCCTGAAGAGTGTTCGGAGACTACAGTTGGTCCAGAATGCAGCCGTGCGAGCGATATCGGGTGTACCTAGATACACCCATGTTACACCTATCCTCCGCGAGCTGCACTGGCTTCCTATTGGTCTCCGAACACGCTTCAAGGTGCTGGTTATCACCTTTAAAGCCCTACATGCCTTGGACCCGGATATCTGCAAGACCGCCTCCTGCCACATACCTCCCAATGGCCGATAAGATCTCACAGGCTGAGCCTTCTCCAGGTGCCGTCGACTGGACAATGCTGGCTGGTGACCCCTCGGGGGAGGGCCTTCACTGTAGCTGCTCCGGCCCTGCCCATAGAGATCCGGACCCTTCCCACTCTCTCAGCTTCCAAAAAGCCACTAAAACCTGGCTGTTCCGGCAGGCCTGGGGCTGTTGACCCCATGAACGAGGTCCAGCCCCACTTAGATTGAGTGTATGGTGCATTGCTTTTAATTCTGTTTTTCTCTTTCCCTATATTTTAACTTTCATTTTTATTCTTGTATTTGTAAGCCTCCTGGAGTCCTACGGGATTGGGCGGCATATAAATTTATTAAATTACAATTATTAAGGCCTGGGCCAATCTATTCTACATAACAAAGATCTACCTCCTTCAGGCAGAGCCATAATAGGATTCCCAAAGGCCTTTCGTTACATCATCACCCATTCTGACAACCAATCAGAATACAGGCTCAAATTCAAAGCCCAACAGAGGGCATAAATCTCTCTCTTTCTCAGAGAAGAAAGGGGGGTAGGAAGGAGGGAGGGAAGGAGGGAGGGAAGCAAGGAGGGAAGGAAGGAGCGAAGGAAGGAGAGAAGGAGAGAAGAAAGGAGGGACGGAGGGAAGGAAGGAGAGAAGGAGAGAAGAAAGGAGGGAAGGAAGGAGGGAATATAGGAGAGAAGGAAGGGGGGAAGGAAGGAGGAAAGGAAGGGGGAAAGGAAGGAGAGAAGGAGAAAAGAAAGGAGGGAAGGACGGAGGGAGGGAAGGAAGGAGGGAAGGAGAGAAGGAGAGAAGGGGAAGGAGGGAGGGAAGGAAGGGGAATAGGAGAAGAAACGAGGGAAGGAAAGAGGGAGGGAGGGAAGAAGAAGTAGAACCGTTGTAAGATAAGATGGATCTATGGGATGGTAAGAAAGCAATCTTCAAGTATATTGTCAACAGTAGGGAAAAATTGTTATAAATACATATTATTAATAACAGTTATGAGATCATATAATTGTGAATGTATATATGAAATTGATAAAATAAAATAAAATTAAAAAAATAAAATACAATGATTTCTAATCTCAAAAAAAAAAAAAAAGTCCCTCTTTCTCTTTCACCCATGTGTTGCTTTTTTTGCCCTGGACCTCAAACCATGTGGTCCTGTCCGCAATTCAAACCATCTTTCCAAGCAACTTCCATGAATCCAGTGTCTTTCTCCCAGTGACGTGCAGTCAGGGGAGGCAGGGGAGGCACAGCCTCACCACTGTCAATCATGAAAAGGAAAAAAAAATGTAAACAGGAAAAGGCGAGTGCTGAGGTTAGGCTAGCTAGCTGCTGCCACACCGTGAATGACTGCCTGTTTAAAAAAGCCTCTAAAAAGGCGCCCTCTACTATGAGGCAGGAGAACTGCATGCCTCATCTAGTCTGACTTTTTAGGCGCTCGAGCAGAGTTAAGCGAGGGTTAAAAGCCTAAAAAATCCCCAGGTAGTTGAGGCACGCAGTTCTCCTGCCTCATAGAAGAGGACGCATTTTTTTAGAGGCTTCAACTCTGTCATTCTGTTTAAAGCTGCAGCGTCGCGCTCACTCTTCCTCCTCTCTTTCTCCGTTTCTGATGCCCACCACACCCCAACCCACGCTCCTTCTTTTCCTTCAAATTTCCTTTTTTTCTTTTTTCTTTAATAAATGCAATGCTCAGGCATCCTCTCCTCTCCCGCGCCACCACACTGACTAAAGCACTTTCTTTCGCACGCCTGAGCTCTGCCGCGGGCGAAAGAAAGTGCTTTAGTCAGTGGGGTGTCGGGGGAGAGGACTGCCTCACCAGCCATAAACCTCGCCGCACGTCACTGCTTTCTCCCCACTTGGAACTGAACCCAGATGGACATTTCCGTGACCCATCAAAACCGCGGTCCACTAAAGCGCGCCTGATTAAAGCGCGTACCTGACGTCATCAGCAGCACGACAAATACGACCGCGGAAAAAAAAGGGCGCTTTAAAAAGCGCTTTTACAGCAAGCCGATTCATATAAAGGTAAGGGTTAGGTTTAGGGTTAGGGTAAGGGTTAGGTTAAGGGTTAGGGTTAGGTTTAGGGTTACGTTAAGCGTTAGGGTTAGGTTTAGGGTTAGGTTAAGGGTTAGCGTTAGGTTTAGCGTTAGGTTAAGGGTTAGGTATAGGTTTAGGTTTAGGGTTAGGTTAAGGGTTAGGCTTAGGCTTAGGGTTAGGTTTAGGGTTAGGTTTGGGGGGGTTAGGGTAAAGTTTTCGCGTTATTTTTAAGTTTCTCGCTCACAGCGTGCTGTTTTTGTCGCGCTGTGATGACGTCACGTACGCGCTTTCGTCGAGCGCGCTTTAGTCTACCGCGGTTTTGTGGTGGAACCGACATTTCTTCCAACAGTACTTCTGAAATCTTATGAAGAAAACCTGTCCTGGCAGTTGACAGGAGTCAACATTGACTTGAAGGCACAAGCAATAATATGCATTTTAATTTGTGGCTTTCTTAAAGCAGTGGGCTCTTTGTGTTCAGGCTCATGCAGAAGCCTGCCAAAAGTCAAGCCACTTTAATAAGAGCAGAAAGGAACATGTCCTTGTCTCCATCTGCAGACCCAAACACTTTTCAGAGCATGCAATACAGAAGTTGAAAAAAATCTCCTTTCTTCCTTTCTGGTCCAAATCTCTTAATCTTCAGCTACATATGTCCTAAGTCTGAGAGAAATGTAATCTTCCTGTTTTTTGCCCATAACATGCAGGATTCGATTCATTTATTTATTTAAAAGATTTGTGTAGCGTTTCCTTTTTTTTAAAAGGCATACATTCCCATCATTCTCACGATCTCTGCCTCGCCTCCCCAGCCAGGTAGAATGCATAAATAGAGCAAATGGATTAAGATAAATCTAATCTGTTTACCTGTTTTGCTTTTTGCAGAAGTTTTGAGCCTTCCTTTGTCCCTCAAATAATCTCAGTAGATTAAATCACTAGATCGTTTGAAAAAGAAAATGGGATTTATTTTGGTTAAAGTGTGAGTTCCACTGTAAAAAAACCCACCTGTGTTGTATCACCTATTGGGGGGGGAGTGCTTTTTCCAAAAGTATGCCCATAAGGAGGGAGAAGGGTAATCTACGAAATAAAAACAACTTCTATTCCCGTTAAAAGAAAGCTTTCTTTCTTTCCTTTTTCTTGCCCTCTAGTGGCTATTTATGGAGATGCTGGAATTCAAATGCTCTGTTTGCCTCAGAGCTGCGTTTCTCCTTAGTTGAGAAAGAGTTGAGGTCCACCCATTTTCAGGTTGCCAAGGTTGAGAAACACTAGGCCAGAGAGTTTCATATTGGCTGCAGGCACGTAAAATATTTAGATGGGGTTAGCATCTTTGGCTAGCAACTTTAAGACAAGCACAGGCAAAGCTGGGCCGTGGGCACGGGTGGGATTCAGCCAGTTCAGACAGGTTTGGGTGAACTGGATGTTAATTTTACATCTGGTTCGCCGAACTGGCAGTTCCAAGGACTGGCTGGCCCCACCCACCCTCCTCCACCCCTCCCAGGAGTTTCCTCGTGGCCCCTTTTGGATGCCATGTATGTCCAGGGCCTGCACGGAGGCTCTGGGAGAGCAAGGAATGGGCCTCCCAGAACTTCTGGAAGTCTGGAAACGGCCCCACCCTTCAAAGTTGGAACAGCATTGAAAAAAAGTGACTTATGACCATTTTTTCCACTTTTATGACATGTGACCAAAATTGAGATGCTTGGCAACTGATTTTCATATTTATGAGGATTGCAGTGTCCCCGGGGGTCAGTGGTAGGATTCAGCCAGTTCGCACCTATCCGGGAGAACCGGTTCTTAACATTCTAAGAGGTTCAGAGAACCGGTTGTTGGAAGAAAACTTCTTTTGGTTTTTCCCCGCTTTACAGGGCTAATCCTGTAAGGAAGGCAGGAAGGAAACATTCTGGTGTTGTTTCTAGCCTAATCTTTATTGCCCTGCTTACAGAAACTGCCTCTCCGGTTAACCATTATCACATTGTAACAGCTAAGGCGAAGCGCCCATCGACCTGAGTAATGTTGAGTTGGCCATCCCCACACAGTCATATGACCACTAAGCCCCACCTACCCAGCTGGATATTAGGACAGAGAGCCGGTTGTTAAGTCATTTGAATCCCACCACTGCCGGGGGTCATGTGATCACTTTTTGACACCTTCTGACAAGCAAACTCAATGGGGAAGCCAGATGTCCCTTAACAAGCCAGGCTACTAATTTATCAACGGCAGTGACTCACTTAACAATGATGGCAAGAAAGATTGTAATGTGGGCAAAATTAACTTCATCCTTTTGCTTTGCCACAGAAATTTAGGGCACAATTATGGTCGTAATTTCAGGACTCTTGGTAAGGAGTGGAGGACTAAGTTCATGTTTAAAGGCACTCAGCCGCCCAAAACACCGAGACCAAAATTTGCAGCACAGTTTTGGCGTGCATCCGAACTCTCCGACTCCTGTAATCTCTATCGGTAGCTGCCAATCAGCTGCAATGATACTTGTTGTAATTGTGCAATGGAGTTAAATAGGTAGAGCACCAATAAAGTCAAGAAAGGCATTCCCGAAGCTAGTTAAATTTAACTGAAGGAGGTATCAAAGGTACAGTGTACAGTGTTTCTTGCCAACAGAGTCTTAAAACATACTGTATTTTTTGGAGTATAAGACGCACCAAGGTTTTGAAGAGGCAAATTGTAAAAATCATTTTTTGCACTCTGCAAACCTCCCCAAAATGTCCTTTTTTTGCAAAAACGGGCCCGTTTTTTGGTCAATAAAAGCACATGCATAGCCTTTAGGAGGCTTATGGAGTGTTCTTGGGGCCTGGGGGGGGGAAATTGAGCAAAAAACGGCCCATTTCTTGCTCATTTCTCCCCTCCCCAGCCCCCAGGAGCTCTCTGCAAGGCTCCTAAAGGCTCTGCATGGCCATTTTGGTGAAGGGGGTGGAGTTTGGGAGGCACAAAATGCTGTATTCAGTGTATAAGACGCACCCAGATGTTCACCCTCTTTTTTGAGGGAAAAAGGTGCGTCTTATACTTTGAAAAATACGGTACTTTAGGTTCAAATGAGTTGTTGGCCAGAGACCAATTCTGCGGGTGAAAAGGAATGAAGAGGTTTTCCAATAAGTTGGGTTCTGTGAATAAGTACTTTTCTGAAGAGCACAAACGGTGTTTAATCATTGCTCCATTCCAAAAATTTCAGTGCAATAATTTAACAGAGGCCAAATAAGTTTGAACAGGATACTTTTCACCCCGGGTGAATGGGGAAACGAAACAATGAAGTTCACAATGCCCTTTTTGGAGACAGCCCACACCTCTTTTTTTTTTTGTCAACTTGCAAACAGACCGCAATTGTTATGATGTGATCGTTATGATTTGTGGCCCAGGCTTGCTTGGAGGCTACAGATGAGCAGAATGTGCCCTTCAAGGTCTCTTGGAGATGGTGCAGTGAAAGCCCGATACCAACAATGCTGGCTTTAAATTCTTTACATGACTAGTTGTATCCTTTTCCTTAGTAAAACGTTCGATCTTTCGATCCTCCTGGAAAAAGCCGGTTGCCAGAAAGAGAGAATGCCAACCCAAGAAAGAAAGATACAATAATAAGGATTTAGTTAAGCATCAAATTTCCATCCTGTTTTGCTTAGTTGCGATTTGCAACAAAAGAGATTAAAGAAGAAGAAGAAGAAGGAGAAGGAGAAGAAGAAGAAGAAGAAGAAGAAGAAGAAGAAGAAGAAGAAGAAGAAGAAGAAGAGGAGGAGGAGGAAGAAGAGGAGGAAGAGGAAGAAGAGGAGGAGGAGGAAGAGGAGGAGAAGAAGACAAGGAGGAGGAGAAAGAAGAAGAGGAGGCAGAGAAAGAAGAAGAAACAGTGGAGGAGGAGAAAGAAGAGGAGGAGGAAGAAGAAGAAGAGGAGGAGGAGGAGGAGGAGGAGGAGGAGGAGGAGGAGGAGGAGAAAGAAGAAGATAATGAAATATCGCTCCGCCCACCTGCCCAGATGTCATCATGTCCCATTTTTGACGCTCTGTGCATGCGCCGAATGCACACATGCTCACATTTGCGAACCGGTAGTGAAGGTAAGTAGATTTCACCCCTGGGTAGTGCCAATAGTAATAGGTGCCTTGGGTGCAATCCTAAAACAACCAGAGCACCACTTGAACATCACAGGCATTGACAAATTTGCCATCAGTCAATTGCAGAAGGCGGCTTTACTTGGAACTGCTTCCATCCTGCGACGATATCTGTAACACCATCAAACATCCAGATTTGCCTATCCCAGGTCCTTGGTAAGGACTCGATAGGGAGACAAAATTGTCAAACCCAGACTGAACAACTGGCTGACTGTGCACGATGATCAACAACAACAACAATGAAAATGAGACAGTGAAGATCCTGTGGGACTTTCGAATACAGACAGATCGTCATTTGGAACACAACATGCCAGATATCACAGTTGTAGAGAGCTGAAGTGTACAGTTTATTGATATCACTGTACCAGGAGATGCCAGTCAGAGAAAAAGAACTGGGGAAAAAAATGACAAAATATCGCTACCTGGTCATTGAAACTACACGGTTATGGCTGAAACATGTAACAGTGTTATTTATTGTCATCGGGGCACTTGGTACCATGTCCAAGAATTGTACAAAACACATCAAGAAATTGCAGCTTCCTGCAATAACACCAGTGGAACTCCAAAAAACTGCGCTACTCAGAACATCGTATATTTTAAGAAGGTACTTGGTTGATACCTAGGACGCTGGCAGCAACCCGTATCAACCATTAGTGCCAGTCAATGATATTTGTGACACATTTTTAAATGTTTTCTTGACTGAGTTTCATGTTTAATGAATAACAGAGACAACAACAACAACAACAACAACAACATCTGGCTATTTCAGGCCATTGGGAAGGACTGGCTAAAAATGCCAAATCCAGTCTGAACATATAGCTGATTATGGGACCAACCATAATAATAATGACGATACAAATAAAAACAATTTAAAACGTGTTCCTGTCTTTCAAATGTTGGATGCTAAAAGGAAATTCCTACAGCTGGGAATGCCCGTGGGAAGAGATTAACTGGGCCTGCAATGGAGAAGATGGCTTGTCAGATAACCAAATTCCAGCGTATGAGCTTCTATTGAAACTGGCGTAGTAGCAAAGTCAATTGTTTCGGTAATGGAGTAACAGGTGCGTGCCAGATATTACAACATCTAGATCAAGGACAATGATAACTGTACATCTTCTAGAGCAGTGGTAGTCAACCTTTTTATACCTACTGCCCACTTTTGTATCTCTGTTAGTAGTAAAATTTTCTAACCACCAACCGGTTCCACAGTAATGGTGATTTATAAAGTAGGGAAGTAACTTTACTTTATAAAATTTATAAAGCAGAGTTACAGCAAACCCCTACCGCCCACCATGAAAGCTGGAACGCCCACTTGTGGGCGGTAGGGACCAGGTTGTGGTTGGGAGGATTTGTGTAGCACAACATGGCATCAATATATAATCCATATATAAAAGATGCTTTCTTTAAATTTCCCAGTCTAGACTATTAACGTGGAATTTCCTCTTGGTCTCCCATCCCAGTACTAACCAAGTTCAGCCTTGAGTAGCAACTAGGGACTGAGCAACACCAAACTTGAAACAGCTACTCAGGTTTGAACTTAGTTAGTACTGGGATGAGAGACCAAGAGGAAACCCCAGATTCATAGACTAGATTGGGAAATTTAAAGAAAGCATCTTTTATATATGGATTATATATGGATGCCACAGTTGTGCTACACAAATCCTCCCAACCACAATATGGTTGCTGTGTCTCTTTGCTGCCATCTAATGGTTGTTTGTACTATAGCTTAGTAAGAGAAATCAACCAGAGAGTAAGATATTAGCTCAGTTATTGTTTAGTTGAAGCTGTGAATATGATTGATGAGTAGACTCTTTAGCGTTAACCATTACACCTTCAATAAGAACCTAAAGCTACCTGCTCACAGACCATTTTAGATGGCAGCATCCTGGGATTATCCAGGTTAATCAGTAAGCTTTCTCTTGCGGTGAGGATTTAAAGAAGCTGAGATGAGAAACTGATTTCTGACCCACAGTATGAAATATTTAAAGTGACTGTGTTATATTCGCATCTGAAAGCATTTTAGCTGTTCAGACAGTGGAGGGAAACACCCAAGGCATTTTAAAAATACAACTAGGCCCTGAGATATGATCACAACTGAGTCCAAAATTTATGTTGCTAAGTCAGACAGTTGTTAAATTAGTTTTGCCCCATTTCAAAACCCTTTCTTGCCACCGTTGTAATTAAGGATACTAGCTATGTTAAAATCAACACCAATTCAAAGTAAGGGAGATGCGGCCACACATTGTGCAACAGTGCCCCGGCTCACAACTCAAAGGCTAGCCATGGTCCTTAGCTTGCCCACTCCAGGTTGAGTATTGCTTGTACTGGATGATTAAAATAGCATCTTTTCATGCTGACCATTGTATGTCATGGAAGAGTAGGGTAGGGTGCAGGGGTGGGTTTCAACCGGTTCGCGGCGGTCCCCACGAACCGGTTAGTCGGCAAACTCGGAAGTAAGTAACTTCTGAGAACGGCGAAGGGCCCACCCGCCCGCCTGCACTCCTTATCCGGTTTTGACGAGTTCTGCACTTCCATGCATGCGTAGGACGCATACAGCACCTGCGCAATCCTCCAGGAGCAGCTGGAGCATCGCACAGACGCTAGTACGCATGCGTGCACTGCATACGTGCACGAGGACGCCGCCGGCCCCGTTCCAACCGAACCGGTTGGAACGGGGTGAGAAACCCACCCCTGGTAGGGTGGGATGAGACGGGATGGAATGGGAAGGAAGGAAGGAAGGAAGGAAGGAAGGAAGGATACAAAATGCAAATGAACTTTTTTGCAGCCTTAGACAGCAGATCAATCATGGTGAATCTTGAGAATTATATGTAATTCCCGGCCTACATGTATATCTTCCCAGTCTGAACACTGCAAAAACCTAGTAGGATAGGGCTTAAGGCAAGGATGGGTTCCAGATTCTTTTACTACTGGTTCACTCAGGGACGTACTTTGGGCGCAAGCTTGATGCGTGCTACACACACATGCACAGTAGTGAAAAAATTGCAAGATGGCAGCGCCTACAGCCCTGCTGATAGAACCAGTTCGGGGTGTGGGCAATTGAGTTGCTACCTACTTGTCCGAACCAGTCTGAATAGCAATAGCAATAGCAGTTAGACTTATATACCGCTTCATAGGGCTTTCAGCCCTCTCTAAGCGGTTTACAGAGTCAGCATATTGCCCCCAACAACAATCCGGGTCCTCATTTCACCCACCTCGGAAGGATGGAAGGCTGAGTCAACCTTGAGCCGGTGAGATTTGAACAGCTGAACTGCAGAACTGCAGTCAGCTGAAATAGCCTGCAGTGCTGCATTTAATCACTGCGCCACCTCGGCTCTTATCTGAACTGGTAGGAACCCACCCCTGGCTTAAGGCATTAGGAATGTGGGGTCATCAATGGAATTCCATGTACTTGGAAGCCAAGTACAGCAGTGGTGGGATTCAAATAATTTAACAACCAGTTCTCTGCCCTAATGACTGGCTGGGTAGGCATGGCTGGGTGGTCATGTGACTGGGTGGGCATGGCCAACCTGATATTACTCATCACACCCAGCCCCACCTCCTGGCCACTCACCTCAAAGGCCTCAACAAGGTTCAACTTCCCTCTCTATTTATTTACTATTACTACTACTGAACATCCAAAATGGCTGAAAATGGCCTGAAAGAACAGGTGGAGGTGGGGCCAGCCAGTGGTGGGATTAACTGGTTTGCCGAACTGGGCAGAATTTTAACAACCGGTTTGCCTGAACGACTCCGAACTGGCTGAATCTCACCCCTGGTTGTAAGTATGAAAAATGCTCATGAGTTACTTTTTCACTGCTGTTGTAACTAAATGAGTGGCTGTAAGTCGAGGACCCCCTGTACTGAAGAACGAAGTTTGCAAAGGCAGCAGGTGTTTCTGGCATTACATTCAACCAGCCAACTTGATCTCTCTTTTCTTCTCAAGCAGCAAAACTGGAATTTAGAATCAGGATCCAGAAGGTTTTCCCTCCCATAGAAAGAATGACTTTTGTAGTCCTGGAACCAAACTGTTCTTTGCCGTTTCCAAATGCCAGTTGAGACAAATTATTTCACACCCTCTGAATAGAGCTTTCCTTGCACTAGGGGTTACCTGAAGTATTACTATTGTCTTGAAAAGTTTATGTTCCGTGGAGACAAATACGAAAAGGACAGACCTTCTATAACTGGAATGTAGCTATTGAGATTGTTTTCTTTCTGTGTAGTGTTGGCTGTGGCGTGTTTCCCGAGGGCACTCAAAAACAGGCCCTTCAAAGTAGGTTTTAGACCAGGTAAGTACCCTGTTTTCTCGAAAATAAGACCTCCCCGGATATATCAGCCCAGTCGAGCTTTTGAGCGCATGCGCTAAAATAAGCCCTCCCCCCAAAATAAGCCCTCCCCTAAAATATTTACCCGCATGCGCAGCTGGTCCCCGCGATTTCCTGGGTGGAGGAAAGGGAAGGAACATGTCCCATGTGCCCCAAGGCCATCCACGTGGAATGGCCTTGCAGAGGCCGCTGGAGAAAACCCTAGCTACCGTGCCCCTTCTCTTAGTGGCGGCCGCAAAAAAAGCAGTAGGCCCAGTGACACTAGGACTGGCAAGAATGTTCCAGAAACAGAGACAGAACTTCCAGCCCTCTTTGGATCAACTGATCCGCGGGCCGTGGGCTGAGGTTAAGGGGCCTCCTGCACCTCAAATATAATAAGACCTCCCCAAAAATAAGACCAAGCGCTTATTTCGTGGGTCAAAAGAAAATAAGACCCTGTCTTATTTTGGGGAAAACATGGTATAAAATCGGAAGAATATTTGTTAGGCAACTTTAAGCCCCTTGTAATTTTTCTTAGATTTGCTTTTTTTCAATCTAAGAAGAGGAAATTCACGAGGTACATAATTCTCTTTCCAGAGTGGCCCAATCCAGCAGGCTATTCTAGAAGATTCTGAAGACCGAAGGCCACAAAGATCTCGGAAGGTGCTGAGATAAAACCAGGATGTCCTACATTCTGAAATAGTTTTTGAAAGCCATAACATGCCAACTTCATTAGCCAATTTCTGCAATCTTTTTGGATCCGGATCATGTCGTATTGTGATAGTTTTTGCCTTTGGGGAGCCGGGGGTGTGTGGCCTGTGTGGTCCGTAACCAGCCTGTGGGCCACCAGTTTGACAGGCCTGATTTAGAGGAAAATTACACAACTAATTTATCTAAGATGCTAGGATAAACTGTAGGAGCAAACAATAGTTTCTCAGAAGAAATACTATCATCTTGTAGTGATGTCATTTAGACCACCAATCAGGGAGCTATCAAGGTAAAGGTTTCCCCTGTCCAGTCATGTCCACTTCTAGGGGGCAGTGCTCATCTCCATTTCTTAGCCAAGGGATCCAGCTTTGTCCAAAGACATTTCTGTGGCTGACATGACTATATGTCAAGATGCATGGAACACTGTTATCTTCCCATCTGATGTAGTACCTATTTATTTACTTGAATTTGCCTGTTTTCCAACTGCTAGGTGGGCAGCAGCTGAGGCAGGAACAGGAGCTCAACCTGTCACATAGCATCTGTGTCTCAAACCTAGGCTATCGGCTTTCCAGCTGATAAGCTCAGCGTCTTTAACCACTGAGCCATTATGCCCTTACAGAGTACTATAGTATAAAACAATTGGTGAGGTCCCTGCATCACCCATTTTCACTATCCATGGCCTCCTGCAGAACTCTGCCGGCTGAAAACAGACCACTTGGAGGTCACACTGGGGCCCCAAATGGTCCGTTTTCTGCCTCCCTGGCCTCCAGCAGCAAAGGACCAGTAGATGGCTTGAGCCTTCAAACCATCAGCTGAGTTTTCAAACTTTCAGTATCTTTTTGGTGTCATCACTTTCAATGGTGATCAGTGTTGGTATGCTGCCGGTTTAACAACCGTTTCAGTGAGCGCGTCTGCACCCAAAGTTTTTGCGCGCCGTGCTGAAAATGGAGGACTTAGAAGCTCAGCAATGGTAAGTAGAACACAGAGGGGGGGAGGATCAGCTGTGCCGCACAATTGAGAAGAGCTAGAAAGCAGGAAATAAAGGACAGGATAGGATGGATGGGTGGGGCCCACTGATTGGTGGATCTACCGGTTCGCCCGAACCAGTCCGAACCGCTGAATACCACCTCTGATGGTGACCTGAAGCTGTCTTTCAGTGGTGGTAGTCACTATATGGTGCCATGTAGCAGATATTTTCACTCCAGACCAATTTCTCTCAACCATGACATCTTCAACTCCATGAATTCTGGAAGGTCTGGTTGTTGAAGTTCACACCTCTGAAAGTTGAGGTCCAGAAACACTGGTCCAGATAGATGGTCGCACGTTCTTCCCTAAACTGCAATTCTTTCACACCACTGGGGTGCAAAGAACAGCAGGTGGAAGAAGCGGATTTTTTGTTCTTCTAAAGAAGTGAACTATTTACGAGCAAAGACCTGAATGGAACCGCAGGCAAAATGCCCATTTATTCACAATGCAAGCCATCGCAGTTCACCTTATAAATCTTCCCTTTTTGGTTTACTCTCTGGAAAGGATGGAAATAAGTGGGGAGGAAAAATAAACACCAGCAAGGGAAAAGTTATGCAATGCCCCGCATTAATTCTCCACCTTCCAAAGGAGGCTGATCTCTGTACACGCACATGATTTGGCTGCTTGCCTCAGGGGATTGAAGAGTTCAAACCTGCCAGACCGAACAGTAAGTTTCTCTCTTTTTTTTTGTTGGGATCTTCTCACCATCTCTGCCCTACCTTCCTTACTTGCGTGGGAGGGTACGTGGTGGGAATCCCTTAACCCTTGGAAGATCTTGTGCTAGAAATCCCCCCCCCGCCCTACCCCAAATAATTCTAGAACTAAAGAAGAGGTGTTGAATGAATTGGGAAACGAGGGCATGTGATGTGATCTTTTGGCATTGCTAAAGAAAAACAAATTAGTTTTAGTTTAGTTTAGTTTAAGGTTTATTTATATGCCACCCTTTTCCCTGGGGGGACTCAGGGCGGCTCACAATCCAAAGGAAGGGGGAAAAACAGACTTTTACATATAAAACAATACATGATTAAAACACAACAAATCTGCTTTTTAGTATGGCTGTAAAGTTTCTTAGCTTTATTCATTGTGTGTGTGTGTGTGTGTGTGTGTGTGTGTGTGTGTCTGGCAACTGCAACATTAGTTAATAATAAATAGGTGGGATGTTTGGATTAGTGTTGAACCACCGAAATCAAGGGATTTTGAGTCTAAATGAAAATGTACTGAGTCTAATGGGTAGGTTTAAGTAGCTGTTACAATTCGTAACCTGCCTTTCTCTGCGTAACTGAAACTGGCCTGCGTTTCATAACGGGAACAGAGTAGGACCTCCTGCCCCATTCCAGGTGAGGTGGCTTCTTCTTAAGGCTGGCTGGATGGTTGGTCCTTACATACCTGAGAAAATCTTGCTTCCCAGATCAAGTTGCTGACTCCTCATATCAACATGTTTTCAGGGGGGTGAATTCCACCTATCTGTAACCCTAGGCGAAATTGGAGATCCCCCTCCCCCCACAAAAATGGGAGGGCGACTTCTTGATTGCAATTGTGATTCTTCTTGGGAAAGAGTGCCTGTTGGCAACAACGCCCTGTATGGGCAGATTTAAGATGTTCTTTTTTTTATAAAAAATAAATCCTGAGGTTTAACAATGCATAAAGAAGTATATATCCGCTGGCTATGGAAACTGCATACTCCTACTCATAATCTACGGTGGACTTTCTATAACTCCTGTGTGGATTTATCTCGTCTTGTGAAAGTGAGCATTCTGGAAAATGACTGAAACTTGCCAAGTAAGGGCATGGTTCATATTTGCCATCCTGGCAATGGGCTGGGAAGCCATGTTAAAAATGCAATTGGAGATCTCATAGAATTTAGGGGTTAACATAGGTTTGAGGCTGCTCCTTCCTGCCCCGCTGTGGGAAGCCCAGGACTCAGGGTTTGACACATAGTGCTTATTTTAGGACCCAAAAGAAAATAAGACTTGGTCTTATTTTGGGGAAGACCTTATTTTGAGCCGAGGTGGCGCAGTGGTTAGGGTGCAGTACTGCAGGCCACTTTAGCTGACTGTGATCTGCAGTTCAGCAGTTCAAATCTCACCAGCTCAAGGTCGACTCAGCCTTCCATCCTTCCGAGCTGGGTGAAATGAGGACCCGGACTGTGGGGGTAAGTTGCTGACTCAATTTGCTAAAAAAAAATTGTAAACCGCTTAGAGAGGGCTGAAAGCCCTATGAAGCGGTATATAAGTCTAATAAATAAATAAATAAAAAAACATAAACAAACAAACATGAAAGGGACATTACTTGTCCAACAGTGTGTTGCTTCTTTTTTCATTTTTACAAAAGCAGCAAAGTCCTGCAGACAACCACAAACGTTATCTAGAGACCAGTGGTGGGATTCAAATAATTTACCAACCAGTTCTCTGCCCTAATGACCAGCTGGGTAGGTGGGGCTCAGTGGTCATGTGATCGTGTGGGCGTGGCCAAGTCAATGTCACTCAGGTCGATGGGCACTTCGCCTTAGCTGTTACAATGGTAATAAGTGTTAACCGGAGAGGCAGTTTCTGTAAGCAGGGCAATGAAGATTAGGCTAGAAACAACACCAGAATGTTTCCTTCCTGCCTTCCTTACAGGATTAGCCCTGTAAAGTGGGGAAAAAAACAAAAGATTTCTTCCAACAACCGGTTCTCCGAACTGCTTAGAAAGTTACCAACCGGTTCTCCCGGATAGGTGCGAACTGGCTGAATCCCATCACTGCTAGAGACCCTTGCCCCCCTCAAGATCTTCAGAGCACACAATTCCTGTGTCGTATAGTTGCTCACTCCTAAAGTCCTCCTGTGGGACTTTATTTTTTTTTGGCAGGTTGAGAAGTTCGAGCCGCCAAGAAATCACTGAACCATAGAGGTAGAAAGGACCCTAAGAATCACCAAGTTCAACCCTCAAAGCTTCTGAGTGACGGGCACATGAAATCCACAACAGAACTTAACCTTCTGACATTTCCAACCACAGAGCTCAGAAAGACCGTCAAGATAAATCTGAAGGAGTTTCCCAAGAATTAAGGGTAAGGAAATAAGTTGCTCTCAAGGTGAAGAGAATTTTTGAAAAATAGAGGAGGTCATCTTTAGCCCAGCATTAATTCATCTCCAGTGAAGGGAAACCTCCACCCTTTGTAGTCATCTGCTCCACCTTCACCCACATCTAACCAAAGCGGCTTCCCTCCTGTGTGTTCTGATGGGAGCAGAAACAGAACGAAATGTCTCTGTAACTCCCAAAACCCGGGAGGAGCCCGAAACCTGACTAAAATGTTTTGCCTTTATCTATGGAGGTCAGATGATGTACCGTCAGTCAAAGATAAAGCATAAAGTATAGGCTGTGTTTAACAACCAAGGTTTGCCCAAACACATTCCACCCCGTTTGCATAGTGTTTGATGTTAGCCCTGTTACAACACTCGTTAATCTGATGTGGTAATTGGCTCAGGGCCCCAAGATGGAAGGTTGGACCTTTTCATATCCACGAGGAATTTAGAGAAGAGATAAACACTGGGATTGTCTGGAGAGAGAGAGAGAGAGGGAGGGAGGGAGGGAGAGAGAAAGAAAGAGAGAGAGAGACTTATAAAATTAATCCTGGATTAGCTAACACAGGGACTTGATGAAAAGGAGGATCTATCTGGGATTGGGGTTACTTTTCACTTTGGGAATCCTATGCTGAGATCTGTTCATGGACAGCTTCCTTTGCTCACTTTTATGAAAAAGTAAGTCCTACTGAACTTTGGCTCTTTGTGGGTTATAAAAAAGGGGGAGCATGAAAATATTTTTAACGATGGCACTATGAAAGTATGGGATTAGGAACAGGGATTCTTGTAGCCCACTCTGCGATTCACTTTTGTGTCAGAACTGAAGTCAGCATTTCAGATAGCTTTTCTTTTCTTGGGGTGATAGTGTGTTGGATTGTACTATCAAGCTGCATTTTGAAGTTTCCTTCAGATTAAATTTGGCTCCATGTGACTTAAGAAACATGTTCATGGAATCCTTTCAGCAGCAGCATAGAAATGGTCTGTCACTGTCTTTTCCAGGATAGATTCCCGCCCCCCCAAAAAAGCTTCCTGGTGCTGCCTTTATCTCTGTGGTTTCTTAGTGGTCTCTCATTAGGATCGACTCTACTTCAATGTTGGGATTCAGCCGGTTCGCACCACTTCGGGAGAACCGGTTGTTAACTTTCTGAGCAGTTTGGTGAATTGGCTGTTGGAAGAAATCATTAGGGCAGAGAACTGGATGTTAAATTATTTGAATCCCACCACTGCTGTACTTGGCTTCCAAGTACATGGAATTCAGTTGATGATCCCACATTCCTAATGCCTTAAGCCAGAGGTGGGTTTCTACCAGTTCAGACTGGTTCGGCCAAATAGGTAGTAACTCGACTGCCCACATCCCGAACTGGTTCTATCGGCGGGGCCGTAGGCGCTGCCATCTTGCAATTTTTTCACTACTGTGCATGCGTGTGTAGCACGCATCAAGCGTGCGCCCAAAGTACGTCCCTAAGTGAACCAGCAGTAAAAGAATCTGGAACCCATCCCTGCCTTAAGCCCTATCCTACTAGGTTTTTGCAGTGTTCAGACTGGGAAAATATACATGTAGGTTGGAAATTACACACACGGAAGGCACACATGTGAGCAAAGTGCATGCATGGAAGACCGAGCGCATGCACAGAAGGTGCATGTGCATGTGAAATGAGCGTGCACACGTGTGGTGAGCCGATGGTAAAAATAGGTGAAACCCACCACTGGGGTTAGGCCTGTAGGATGGAAATTCCCAATCAGAATAACAGAGTCGGAAGGATCCAATGTAGACATTTCGATTATCTTTTGACAAGCAAACAGAAAAGTCTGTGTTCTCAGTTTAGATCAACACCATGGATGGAAAAACACCCTCGCAGCTAACAAAAGGAAATCCATTTGTCCTGGAGAAAACCTTTGGATCACATCCTACGAAGATGACATCTCTCTCTATTTCTAAATTAAAGGTAATAGCTTTCCTCCGCCCTCCCACCAATTTTCGCTTCAATGATTCTCTGAGCTGCATCCCACAAAGGCCATTCTTCTTTCTATTCTGAAATTAAATAGCTTCCCATTTTCTCTCCAATAAATCCTCAGGTTACATCCAGTGAAGGCTGCACTCCCTTTCTGTTTCAAAGCTAAAAGCAATTGCTCAGCCACTTTCTTTGGAGGGTTGGAAAATATTCGTACGATTCATGCTTAAAAAAAAACCAGAGTAGCAAAAAGTCCTAAATCTGTTAATGCCTTTCCCAACTAACTAACTCATATGACAAGTTCCAATGGTCAAGCTCTCCTCCTATATTCTTATCACTGAATTTTGGGTGATGGTTCTCATTTAACAGCCTTTTTTGCAGCATCCATGCAACACCACTGTGATTTATAACATACTTGGCATTGGCATTTGCAAAAAAAATAACAGCCATTGTGGACCCTGGATTCACAATGACTGTGATCTTTGCTTTAGGAGCACCGCATTTGCTTTATGGCTGCTATGTTCACTTAATGACTGCCACAAAAAAGAGTTGTAAGATCAGGCACAGTCCCCTGATGTCCTGCTCAATGGCCATCATGACTGATAATCATAATTATGAGGTCAGTTGTGGTCGTACATCAGGAGTGGGTTCCTGCCAGTTCTAACCTCTTCTATAGAAGAGGTTCCACAAATCTACGGCGCCGTTTAGAACCGGATCCAGCTCCCTGCCCCCGCCCATCCGGACATCATCCAGATGAAGAGTGAGAGGAGGAATTCTGGGAGTTGAAGTCCACAAGTCTTAAAGCTATCGAGTTTGAACACCCTGGGGTTTTCTTCCTAAAGGGTTGGGGTGCAAGGGTCTTGTAACTTGACAGCTTTAAGACTTGCACACTTCAATTCCAGAGTTCCTGAGCCAACATGACTGGAGGAGGAATTCTGGGAGTTGAAGTCCACAAGTCTTAAAACTGTCAAGTTTGAACACCCCTGGGTTTTTTTCTAAAGGGTTAGGGGTGCAAGGGTCTTATAACTTGACAGCTTTAAGACTTGCACACTTCAATGCCAGAATTCCAGAGTCAACATGACTGGAAGAGGAATTCTGGGAGTTGAAGTCCACAAGTCTTAAAGCTGTCAAGTTTGAACACCTCTGGGGGTTTTTTTTCTAGAGGGTTAGGGGTGCAAGGGTCTTGTAACTTGACAGCTTTAAGACTTGCATGCTTCAAATGCCAGAGTTTCTGAGCCAATATTTTGGTTGCTAAACAAGAGCGCTGTTAAGTGAGTTTCACCACATTTTACAAGTTGGCCACTCCCACTCACATGGCCGGCAAGCCACTCCCACAAAGCAGGCCACACCTACAAAGAGATTCTAAAAAATGTTGAAACCCACCACTGTCGTATGTTGAGGACTATCTATAATATCTATAATATCAGTCCAAGCTTTGTGATCCTTCTAGGGAAAGCTGTTTGTAGTTTCCCACTTGTGGGAGGATTGGGGGATGCCGAGGTGGCGCAGTGGTTAGGGTGCAGTACTGCAGGCCACTTCAGCTGACTGTTATCTGCAGTTCAGCGGTTCAAATCTCACTGGCTCAAGGTTGACTCAGCCTTCCATCCTTCCGAGGTGGGTGAAATGAGGACCCAGACTGTGGGGGCGATATGCTGACTCTTTAAACCGCTTAGAGAGGGCCCTTAAAGCCCTATGAAGCGGTATGTAAGTCTAACTGCTATTGCTATTGCTATTGCTATGCAAGGCCCTTCTTGGAGGCAGCAGTAGGTTTTTGGAACAGGCTCCTGGTGGAAATTAGGTTGTGTCTACCTAACTACATTCTGCAAACAACGTAAAGCTCTTTTGTGCTCTTTTGCCTTGGAAGAGCGCGTGTGGTTTATTTTATTGTTTTATTTCTCAATTTTTAATTTTTACCACGGGCATTTCACTTACCGGTGGGCCAGTGGTGGGTTTCACATTTTGTGACCACCGGTTCGTGGGCTCACGTGCCCCTTCCATGCAGGTGCCCAGCCTTCCACGCATGCGCCCGGTCTCAAAAACATGCCTAAGTAGGAAGGCAAAGAACCCACTCGCAATTTCCGCTACCGGTTCAGGCGAAATGGTCCAAACTGGCTCAATACCACCTCTACTGTGGGTCTTTGGAGAGTAAAAATTAACAGTAATTAGTAAAAATGCTCTATAACAGGGGTGTCAAACTTTAGGCCCAGGGGCTGGATCTGGGTGCTTAGATCTGGCCTGCAGGATCACCTGGAAACAGGAAAGATCTGGCCTGCGGAGCCTCTGCTAGCGAAAACGGAGCTCCGTTGTCTCTGGCAGAGGGTTGCAGGAAGCCATTGCAGCCAAAAATGGGCTGTTTTCACTGGCAGAGCACTCAGGTCCCCACAGGTGCCCCTGACATAAATGAGGTCGAAGGGGCCACCCCACCCTGGATACGTCCACCCTGCCCCCCCAAGGTTAAACACAACCCTGATGTGGCTCTCAATGAAATTGAGTTTGACGCCCCTACTCTATAACGTTAGAATGATGAGATGCCTCTAGCAACGTCCTAGCAACGGCTCCTTTGCCGGCTGACTATTTTATCTCTGTTTCCATCTTAGATATTTCTTGGAGCGCTGGCATTTTCTTTTTTTGCCAAAGCTTTTTCAGGAAGCTACATGAAGAGCATGACGATTCAAATCGAGCGGAGATTCGAAATCTCATCGTCTGTGGTTGGCTTGATTGACGGAAGCTTTGAGATAGGTAGGTCGACTCGTTCTGGGGTGCAGAGGTTACAGCTTCACCATAGAACAGGGGTGTGTCAAACACAAGGACCCTGACGTGGTCGGATCCGACCAGGGGTGGGATTCAGCCAGTTCAGCCGGGTTCAGGAGAATTGGTAGCTCCGATGATCAGCTGGGCCCACACACCTACCCCTGCGCTTTACTTACCTATATCCCCTCAGCTGATTCATGCAGCAGAGTGGATTGCCCTGCCTCAGCTGTGTTAATCCCCAGATGTAACGTGGAAGATAAATTTTATTAAAACTGTGCATGTGTGTCAGATGCGGGCGCATGCAAAGCATGCGATCACCAAACCAGTTGTTAAACTGGCAGGATCCCACCACTGGATTTGGCCCGTGGGGCCTTCCTGGGAAATGTAAGGGGCCAGCCCGCGTTGCTTCAGCCCTGTCTACCCAGTGCGAAGAGGAAACATGCCAGCAGTTTGGGGAGTGGGGTAAAGCTGGCCATGCCCACCCAGTCAGCCACGCTCACCCACTCAATCATGCCTACCCAGTCATCCACGCCTGCCCGGCCCCCCGAGGTCAACCATAGCCCTGATACGGCTCTCAATGACATTGAGTTTGACACCCCTGTCGTAGTCGGGCCTCCTTTTCCCCGAATTGGCTGTTCATGTCTCTTCTTCTGATTCAGGAAACTTATTGGTAATGGTTCTGGTGAGTTATCTTGGACCACGAGTTCACCGCCCAAAAGTGATTGCAACAGGTTGTCTGATTATGACCTTGGGATCCTTTCTATCGGTGATACCACACTTCATCATGGGACGGTAAGTGAGCTTTGTTTGACCTGACTTTCTCCCTTGAAAGCTACAGCTGCATCACCTGAGTTACTCTGAGGAGCAGTTGGCGTTTGTTGTTGATGATTCTTTCCCTTTTAGGTGAATTGTGGTGTGACTTGTTGTACAGATCCAGCCTGTTGGATTACTTTCTAATTAAAAGACAGCCTGTGCTTTGCTTTCTTTGTTTCCTGGAATACCTCGCTTTCTTGTTCTGCAAAATTCAATAAACCATAAACTAAACAGGGCAGGATCTGGACAAAATGGTACTAAACCTAATGCACTAAACCTCTAATCAAGGACTAACTGGGGTTAGAACCAATCAGGTTTCTAGGTCTTTAAGAAATCTTTAATGGACCTATTATATTGTGAATACAGTGATAATATGAGAGGGACCAGGGAACAGATAAAATCAGTACCAAACTTAAATGGTTGATATGAATTTAGCCATACTTTAAAAAAAAAAGATTTTCTATTTCTTAGTGCTTAATAAACCTTCTGTTGTCTGGGTATTTAATTTGCTTAACAATACAAATTTACATTCTTAATCTCCACCCTTTCCCCCCAACCATTGGTAAAATAGATTCCATGTTTGATAATATTCTACATCTTCTTTCTGTCTAATTTTCAATGTCAATTTATCCATTTCTGCACAATCTAGTACCTTCCTATCACTTCACGTCACGGTATATCTTCATTTTTCCACTATTGTGCGAATATAATCCTCACTGCTGTTAAGACATGTAATAACAAGTACCGTACATACTTTTCTCATCAATTTTCTCTGATATTATATATAATAAAAACAATTCAGCTTTAAAATCTACATGTTTCCCTATCATCTTTTCTAGCCACCTGTGTATCCATTTTTTTTGTTCTTTCGGGCAAGTCCACCACATATGACAAAATGTGCCCATTTCCTGGCCACATTTCCAGCATATAAATTTAGCCATACTGAGGCTTCCTTAGAAGATGAATGGGTATGGCACATCTCATAGCTTCTATTGTTCTCCAGTGGTCTAGTGGTTAAGGCACTAGGCTAGAAAGTGGGAGACCATGTGTTCAAATCCCCCCTTCACCAAGAAAACCAGCTGGATGACTTTGGGCAAGTCCCTCCCTCCCTCTCTCTCAGCCCAATCCACCTCACAGGGTTGTTGTTGTGGGGAAAAATAGAAAGAGAAAGGTATGTTGGATACGCTCACTCACCGCCTTGAGTTATTTGTAAAAATAATAAATGCAGGATATAAATAAGTAAGTAAATAAATAAAAATGCTTATTCATTCCTTTCAGATAAGCTATGTTCTGCACAGCATAGAAAAGGATTAAGAAACCATAAGAAAGCATAGTAAATCAAGGATAGGAACTAAGAGCTTTTAAGTTCATTAAGTAATATTCAAGTTACACCAACATCATTCACTATTCAGTATTTCTCCTTGTCTTTCTATCCTTGGAAAACATTGTTCTTTCCCTCCCTATACAGGCATACACCACTTCACAGAGTACCTATGATTCTTTAAACTTCTCACCTCTGCCTTTCTGATGACCTCATCAACATCCCTAGGCATGAAGTTCTTGTTCTGCTCCTTTCCTTAAACCATTCACTCTTCTTTCATATCTTTGTTTATTTCTGTCTCATATGAGAAGTTCCCAGGAGCCCATGTGGAAGAAAATAAAAACTGATTTGAGGTGGTCTCAACTCAAACTTGAGGCCAGTGGCCTACACCATGGCCACCTTTAGATGGATGGATGAATGGATGGATGGATGATTGGATGGATGATTGGATGGATGGATAATTGGATGATTGGATGGATAGATGATTGGATAGATGCATGGATGGATGATTGGGATGGATGATTGGGATGGATGATTGGATGGATGGATGGATGATTGGATGGATAGATGATTGGATAAATGGATGGATGATTGGATGGATGGATGATTGGATGGATAGATGATTGGATAGATGGATGGATGATTGGATGGATAGATGAATGGATAGATGGATGGATGGATGGATGGATGGATGGATGATTGGGATGGATGATTGGATAGATGGATGATTGGATGGATGATTAGATAGATGGATGCTTGAATGGGTGATGGGTGGATGGATAGATTGCTTTATTTTATGTAATCCACTGGATCATAAAGAATGGTGCCCATGAAAGGAAGGTCAGCATCAGCAAGATAGTGGGTGGTGTGCTGTAGTGCAAGCCCAGCTTCCTTTGAAGATACGTACACTGTCAGTATATATGCAAATGGGTCGGAGGATTCTCTTGTGATGCCCAGTCTGCCATTTTGACAATTTTAACTCCCCTCCCCCAATCTCCATGGATGCTGCTGATCATGAAAAGCAAATGAACTGGGTTTCTACAAGAGTGTGACACATGCATTCATAGACCCATATCTACCATAAGTTTGAAAGTGACCTAGCAACCATTAGATCTTTCAGTGTATGTCCAACTGTTGCGTGAATATAAGTAGACAGTGTGCTAAGAGGCCAGGATGTTGGATCAGGAGCAGAGTATCTATTTTAAACCTTCTTTCACATACACACCCAAACCGCAGAATTTAATTCATTTGATATTGTTCCTCCTTACAAGGTTCTTGAGAAAATAACATAGGAGGAAGTTCCACATAGCATGTAGAGCAAAACCTAGGGGAACATCAAAAACAAAATACTTTTTCTATCACAGATCTGTTTGGACATGTTCCATGAGCACAATAATTATGCTTGGTTTTCCTGGGTTTTGCATGTGCAGTCAGCCCAAACCACATATCCACCCAACCATCAATCAGATGCATAGATCGTCTTTCTCAAATAACGATGGAAGGAAAAGTTTAACGTTCTATTGTGGCCTGCCAGTGGCCAGCAGAGCTGGCAGCAGATTCAGACAGTGAGGAGGTTGGGGAGGAACAGGGCCCAGTCCTGGAATCTGGGGAAGGCTCTGATGAGGGCTCTGTGTCAGAGGCAGAGAGGGGGCCAGAGCCATATGCCAGTTATCAGCTGCCTTCAGAGTCAAACATCAATGAGGCAGATGAACAGCTGGAGCCTGTTCCCAGTGTGCCTATGCACAGAGTTGCCAGATGAAGGGAACAGCTAAAGAACAGGGGTCAACTTGGGAGTAAGGCCACAGGTGGACGGTGAATGGCCCCTCCCAGAGGAAATAAAAGAGGAGCAAAAAAGGGAGTGGAGTTTGCAGGAGACAATTAGTTTGCTTAATTGGTTCGTGACTTTCCAAGACTCCTTGCCAAGTTTTGCAGAGATCGGCCTGTCAGCTCTCCAAGCCAGATAAGATCTGTGACTGTAAATCCTCCCTCGAAAGACTTTGCTGGATGTGAATGAGCAGAATTCACAGTCAATTAATAAAAAGGTTTTTTTTTTGTCAGGACAAGGAAGAGTTGCTTCGTGGTTTGTGGAAGCTGAGGTCAGAACCCTTGCCAATCCCATAATCCCGGCTTTTGTTTTGCAGTTACAATTACAAAAGTATTGCGGTTTCCTTGGCCAATTCATCTACAAGTGTTTCAGCTTGTTCATCAGTTTCTCCCCATCATTACACGCTTGCCGAAACATCCCACAACGCAACTATGGCTGGTAAGTAAAAAAATTTCCAGTGGCCATGGGGCTTTATAGGGGAAGGCAGAGCCTTGTTTTATCTAGGAGGGGAGGGGATTGATGGCCCCTTTATGACCAGTGGACTTCAATTCCCAGAATGCCTGAAAATGGCTGGCTCAGGAATTCTGGGAGTTGAAGTCCACAAGTCATAAAGGGGCCATCAATCCCCACCTCTGAAAAGAGTGAGCACTCAGGTGTTAAGTATCCACACGGAAGTCTGGAAAAATTTCCTCATTCTTTAGATTCGTCATACTGGAAATCTGCTCTTTAGAAGGTTCACCTATTGTCTTTGTTTACCTAGCAATCCACAATATGATTTTCCAGTTTGATTGGAATTTTTTTGCCCTTACAAGTCAAAGTAAACTTCCTTGTTTAGAGTGGGCTCATGAAAAACTCAAGATGTCAAATAAACACTCCTAGGTTTAAGGAGGTATTCTGGGAAAGCCTTGGAAGCCATATTGGACTTGATAAGTTTCTTGAAATGAAACAAGCGGATGAGGTTAATTATTTGTCCCTTGATTGATTGATTTGATTTAATTAATTTATAGGCCGCCCAATCCCGAAGGAGAGAAATTAGTGCCAGTCTTCTAGGCTAAAATAGATGAAGCTAAAACATGAAGAACGGTTGCAGGAACTGGGTATGTCTAGTTTAATGAAAAGAAGGACTAGGGGAGACATGATAGCAGTCTTCCAATATCTCAGGGGTTGCCACAAAGAAGAGGGAGTCAAGCTATTCTCCAAAGCACCTGAGAGCAGAACAATTACAGAGAAGAGCAACAAAGATGAATAGGGGACTGGAGGCTAAAACCTATGAGGAACGGTTGCAGGAACTGGGTATGTCCAGTTTAATGAAAAGAAGGACATGGGGAGACATGATAGCAGTCTTCCAATATCTCAGGGGTTGCCACAAAGAAGAGGGAGTCAAACTATTCTCCAAAGCACCTGAGAGCAGAACAAGAATCAATGGGTGGAAACTAATCAAGGGGAGAACTAACTGAGAAATAAGGAAACATTTCCTGACAGAACAATTAATCAATGGAATCACTTGTCTCCAGAAGTTGTGGATGCTCCAACACTGGAGGTTTTGAAGAAGAGATTGGACAACTATTTGTCTGAAATGGCACAAGGTTTCCTGCTTGAGCAGGGGGTTGGACTAGAAGACCTCCAAGGTCCCTTCCAATTTTCTTATAGTGTTATTCTCCCCCAAATTTACTTGTGGCCATTATTGGGTGGGGGGAGAGGAGATGACACTTACTGAGGATTTTTGAGGAAGTGTCTTTCCTGCCATCCATCAAAACTATCTCAGGTCTAAGAGCTCGCTTTTACAATTGTTATTACATTTCCTTGAACAATTCACCCACCTCACAAGAGCTAGAAGCTTATCTTAGAGTAGACATTGGCTTGCAAGGCTTGGAATTGGTGAAGCTGAACGCCTACTACAGGTAGTCCTTGACTTAAAACCATTCATTTAGTGACTGTTTAAAGTTACAACAGCACTGAAAAAAGCGGCTTACCACCTATTCCCACACTTATGACCATCGTGGCATCCTCACAGTCAAAATTCATGTGCTCAGCAATCGGCATGTCTTTACAATGGTGGCAGGGTCCCAGGGTCATGTGATTAGCATTTGCAACCTTCACAGCTAGTTTCTAACAGGCAAAGTCAACGGGGGAGGTTGGATGAGCTGTGGTGGCGCAGTGGTTAGAGTGCAGTACTGCAGGCTACTTCTGCTGTCTGCCGGCTGCCTGCAATTTGGCAGTTGGAGTCTCACCAGCCTCAAGGTTGACTCAGCCTTCCATCCTTTCATGGTTGGTCAAATGAGAAGCTAGCTTGTTGGGGACAATATGCTGACTTTATAAACTGCTTAGAGAGGGCTGTAAAAGCACTGTGAAGCAATATATAAGTAAGTGCTATTGTTATTCACTTAACGACCACGCGATTCATTTAGCAACTGCAGTGGTTAACAACTGTGGTTAAGAAAAGGTTGTAAAATCGGACGCCACTCACTTAACAACTGCCTCGCTTAGCAGTAGAAATTCTGGTCCCAATTGTCTTTTGTAAGTTAAGGATTACCTGTACTTTGGAAAGAAAATTGTAATGCTCAGGTAGTATTGTGATCAGGTTGCGTACCTCACAACTTCTTGGGACCTCTTCTGTTTTCAGGATGTGAAAAAATGGCTAGTTCCTACTTGTGGATCTTCGTACTTGCTGGGAACCTTCTACGTGGAATTGGGGAAGCGCCAATCATGCCTCTGGGAATGTCTTACATTGATGATTTTGCCACAGAAGAAAACTCGGCCTTTTACATAGGTGAGATAAAGACAATCACTCTTTCCCTCCTGAATTTGAGTATTACAACTGAGATGGGTCTAAAGTTGTAGCTATCCCAGACCTCAAACTTCAACTCCCAGACTTCAACTCTGTCCGATGACTGCATTGACTGGGAATTCTATGTTCTGGCTTCACAAAATCACGAAGCAGACTCCTTGTCCTGACAAAAAACCCTTTTTATTAAGCTAATGTGAATTCCTCTCATTCACATCCAACAAAGTCCTGGCAAACAGTCCTTCAAGAGTGAATTTACAACCACAGACCTTATCAGGCTTGTCGAGCTGCCAGGCCGATTTCTTCCAAACGCCGTATAAGAAAATACTTGGCAAGGAGTCTCTGAGAGTCACGAACAAATCTTCACACTAATTAATTGAACTAATTTCCCCCTGCAAACTCCCCTCTCCTTTTGCTCCTCTTTATTCCCTATGGGAGTGGCCATTCACCATACACCTGTGCCCTGACTCCCGAGTTGACCCTTGTTCCTTAACTGCTCTCTTCTCCTGGCAGCTCTATGCATGCACACATCGGGAACAGGCTCCAGCTGTTCTTCTGCCTCACTGATCTCTGACTCCAAAGGCAGCTGATAACTGCCGGATGGCCCTGGCCCCATCTCTGCTTCCGACACAGAGCCCTCATCAGAGCCTTCCCCAGACTCCAGGACTGGCCCATGTTCCTCCCCAACCTCCTCACTATCTGAGTCTGCCACCAGCTCCGCTGGCCACTGGTGGGCTGCAACATCCCGGGAGATGCAATTCCAGCCTAGTCTGAAGGCATCTAGGAGCTCAATTCTTGCCTTTAGTAGGTTTGAACTATTTCATTGCAAGGATTCTTAAATAAGTCCACATTAAAAACCATTCATAGAAATTCAACAGATGGTCAGTAAATTAGTTCTGAAACATTAACCCCATTTTTCTTGCTGGCACAGAAAATGAGAGAAGGAATTATGCCAGCTTTTGGAGAGCAAGAACAGAGGATATTTTTGGAAGAAAATTAGGAGAAACTATCAGTAATTTAATAGTAGTGGTGTAGTTGTGACCTAATTCTACATTGTGGTAGGGTTACTGTTGTGGCCCAGCAGGAGCCCTTGGAGCTGCCACTAGACTCCGACAGCAAGGGGCCCTATGAGTCAGCTCTGGAGGATGTGGAGGACCCTGGACAGGGTTCCGACTCCGAGCAGGGCGCAGAGAGGCTGGTTGGCCACCAGGAGGCGCCTGAGCCTTGGACCAGTGGGGAGGAGACAAGGGAGTGTGAGACTGAGGTCAGCAGTGAGTTGTTCCTGGATGCCCGGCACCGAAGAGCTAATAGGCGTCAGGAACAGTTGCACAAGTACAGGAGGTAATTGCACTCAGCTGTGGTCATTAGGCTCCTCTCCAGACTATACAAGGACTGCTTGTGCACACACCCCTCTTGCAGAAGTCAACGCAGGAACTAATGTCAGAGAACATTATTGTGAGCTTGGCAGGCTGGATTGCTGCCAAGCTTTATCTGTGCTGGATTGCTGCCCAAACTTGTCTGTGCCGGTTTGCTGCCAAGGATCTTTCTGTCTGTTAATTAAATGCCATAACTTATCTTTGGCTGTGTGTGTTGGTTTGGAATGAGAGGGGTCAGAACAGGTTACATTAACAAAACTTTGAAAGTCTGAAAGTGCATATCTTACACCATATCTTTTAAAAGCCTGATACATTCAGGAGGATCCTTTCTGAGTGCCTTTCTCTACCCCTTATACAGTTGTATGTCCCATCCCCCCAATCTTTCCCTATATTCCATGGTCATCCCACATATAATTACCCTCATCCGCATTTTTCAAAATGCAGATAATGTCAGGCGTGAAATGCTAAGTCCTCACACAGAAGTTCCAGATCACTGATTTATTGTTAAAGCCTATGCGCTGGAATTTTCTCAGGCTAATGTTAAGCATCTGGTCAAAACTAGATAAATGTCAGTGGTGTCCAAGAGGAGTTGGATTTAGTTCACTTATGGCTATGTAACAATTCTAAACTGATGCCTCTTTTGACTCCTCCCTTGACTCCGTCAGTCCTTCTCTTACAGATAGAATCATGTATCCTCCTAATCTTACAGGTTACAATACAACTGAACTGGCATTACCTTATCTGTCACAGTGCTTTGGAAGGTCGCTTACTGTTGATTATCCAAGTATTCTTTCTGCTGGTCCCAATCTTGTGCTTTGGGCTTCCTTGGAAACAGATAGTGGAAATCAATTAGGGTCTAATTTAATAAATTATTCTTCAGCATTGAAGAGGAGTATCTGTTCTGGAAGCATACCCTTTGCTAAAAATGGGTTCTCTTCAGTGACCCTTCAGTTTGCGTTTCTGTCCAGTGTTAATCTCTTTTCAGGGTGTTTCAGCTCTCATGGACTTTGTCAAAATACTGAGAAGTCACTGCAATGTCCCAGGGACCCTGAAAAAAAATTAAGGGAAGGGAGAGGGGAAAGACTATTATTTACTAGGAGATTGTCTTGCTGAATCTCAAAGGAATTTGCCCAGATCTCTCACCTACCAAACAGTTGAAATTCATCTATCTGTGTTGTTGTTAGTTGAAAAGTCATGTCCGACCCATTGCGACCCCATGGACAATGTTCCTCCAGGCCTTCCTGTCCTCTATCATCCTCTGGAGTCCATTTAAGCTCATGCTGACTGCTTCAGTGATTCCATCCAGCCACCTTATTCTCTGTCGTCCCCTTCTTCTTTTGCCCTCAATTGTTCCCAGCATGAGGCTCTTCTGCAGTGAGTCCTTCCTTCTCATTAGGTGGCCAAAGTATTTGGTTTCATCTTCAGTATCTGGCCTTCTAATGAGCAGTCAGGGTTGATCTCCTCTAGGACTGATGGGTTGGATCACCTTGCAATGCAAGGGACTCGCAGGAGTCTTCTCCAGCACCAGAGTTCAAAGGCCTCCATTCTTTGGCGCTCAGCCTTCCTTATGGTCCAAACTTCACAGCCATACATTGCAACTGGAAAAAACATAGCTTGACTATACTTTTGTTGGTAGGGTGATGTCTCTGCTTTTTAGTAGGCCATCTAGATTTGCCATAGCTTTCCTCCCCAGGTGGAAAAGTTATTACAGGTAATAACACCTGCCTATTTCTTTTAGCAATAATATGGAAATAATTTGTAATTGCCATTGCTATTGCCACCCCTGGATGGATGGATGGATGGATGGAGGAATGGAGGGAGGGAGGGAAGGAAAGATGATAGATGTTCCAATTCAAGCCTACAGTTTTGGGATTTTCTGGTAGTCTTAATCTAAGTACTAACCAAGTATCATCTTGCTTAGCTTTCTTAACAGTCAAAGTTAGTTTGATGCTGCCACCTGCTGTAGACCCCATTCCTCATCTGTGTTGAAGCATTGTTCTGAAGGTGTTCCTGCACTTAGGTTAACTCATCTTTTGCAGGAACTGTACGATCTGCAGGGATGTTTGGACCAACTCTTGGCTTTCTGCTTGGAGCGTTCTGTGCCAGTTTGTGGGTTGACATTGGAGCAGTAAACCCAGGTAAGGAGCAAGTATTGAGGCAGGAGGGGGTACACAGGTAAACCCACCAGTGGCTGGCCAGGTTAAGTGGTCTTAATGTGCTGAAAACTATAACTTCATATTAGCTTGACATTTATCTTTAGTGCACTTTATTTCAAACTTCCTCATAAGTATTACAAATATTACTGGAACATGTTGCAAGCTACTGCACAAGGATGGCACAAGGAAGTAATGTGGGTGTAAGATACTGAGAATAGCAAAATTACAGAATAATATGGGCATCACCTCAGCATTTTTCTTTCCTTGTTTTAAAGACTTTTAGGATTCAGTTCTGCATTGTATTTTTCCAAAATGTACTTCCCTGTCCTAAGCAGGGGGCTTGGACAATCAATATGAATATGCCTATTGTAACGCCTTCTGATTTACGAAGTTTGATTAAAGGTATAAAATCACTGCCCAGGGCGTAGCCCAGGCAGTTCAGATTTTGGTGTGTGAACACGCTGAACTCGATGCATCAATAAACCTGTTTCTCTCACCTTCGTGGTCTCGAGTCCTGGTCTTTCGTAAGTAGATTGCTAACCAATACCTCAATCTGCTGCAACAGTATCGCCTCCAATGTCTCTTCTCAGCTATTTTTGTCTTTTCATCTGGTAGACCAGTGTTTCTCAACCTTGGTGACTTTAAGTCCTGTGAACTTCAACTCCCAGAATCCCCCAGCCAGCTATGCTATGCTGGCTGGGGGATTCTGGGAGTTGAAGTTCACAGGACTTAAAGTCACCAAGGTTGAGAAACACTGTGGTAGACTTTAGCTAGCCAGACATCAAAACTTTGATTGAATGAAGTCCTGTTTAGCAAACTTCAAGATGCATCAGACAACATTATTGTCCCGACATTACTCCAAAGAAACTCTGGTCCATTATTTTCGGAAATAGTCTGGAAAAGGCTAGTAAACATGCATTGATTTTACATTAATTTTATAAGATGGGGCAAATTAGTCTTTCGTGCCAATTTGATTTCATTACACAAATGATAACAATTAATGCAAATGACATGCTTTGGGATTTAAGAGACATTTGGGAATAATTTACACCCTCTCCCCATTTCCCCATGAGTCTGTTAAACGGAGGTTTTTAAATTTTCTATTTTGTGACTAGATAAGTATAGGAAGGAGAGAATGATGTAAGAAAAGAGTCACCAATGAATATTTGGACCACATTGTAGAGATTCTTTCCTAATGACTTGATTACAACAAGCTAGACTAGGCTTAAAACAAGCTTGCTTGCCATTTAATATGTCGTGGAAACCCAGCTATTGCTTTAGCATTGAGTGTGAATGAAAGTATTACATGAAGCCATCCTATAATTGTGTCTGCTACAAGTGACTAGTCCACAGAAATAGAATGGAATGGAATGGAATGGAGGGGAGGGAGGGGAGAATAGAACAGAACAGAACGGAACGGAACAGAACAGAACAGAACAGAACAGAATAGAATAGAATAGAATAGAATTCTTTATTGGCCAAGTGTGATTGGACACACAAGGAATTTGTCTTTGGTGCAGATCAGTGATGGGTTTCAAAAAATTTTGGAACCTCTTTTGTAGGTGTGGCCTGCTTTCCGGGTCCACTGGTGGAACCTCTTCTAACCGGTTCGGTAGATTTGATGAACCGGTTCTACCGAATAGGTGCGAACTGGTAGGAACCCACCTCTGGTGCAGATGCTCTCAGTGTACATAAAGACAAATAAAATAGAATATATTCATCAAGAATAAAAAGATACAACACTTAGTGATAGTCAAGGTTACTAAGGAGCTAACAAATTATACTAGGAAACAAATAAAAACAATATAAACTGAAACATACAAGCAACATGGTTATAGTCATAAGTGGGGAGAGATAGATACTAGGAAGGAAGAGAATAATAATAGTAATACAGTAAATTATTGACAGCGTTGTGGGAATTAGCTGTTTAGCAGAGTGATGGCATGTGGGAGAAAACTGTCCTTGTGTCTAGTTGTTCTGGTGTGCAGTGCCCTGTAGCATCGTTTTGGGGGTAGAAGTTGAAACAATTTATGTCCAGGATGTGAGGGGTCTATAGATATTTTTACAGCCCTCTTTTTGACTCATGCAGTGTACAGGTCCTCAATGGAAGGCAGGTTGGTAGCCATTGTTTTTTCTGCAGTTCTAATTAAAACGAAATTAGAGATGGTGACTTTTAGTCTCACCCACAAAGCCAGTTGGATGACCTTGAGCCAGCCACTCTGTCCCAGCACTAAGAAGGCCACAATACCAAACCACTTCTGAAAAACCTTGCCAAGGAAACCACAAGGCCATCTGTAAGAGTAAGACACAATTGAGTGGGAGCAAAAAGCAACAACCTACTTAATTCCTACTTAATCTGGCAGAGGTGGGTTCCTACCAGTTCGCACCTATTCGGTAGAACCAGTTCATCAAATCTACCGAACCGGTTAGAAGAGGTTCCGCCAGTGGACACGGAAAGCAGGCCAGACCTACAGAAGAGGTTCCAAATTTTTTTGAAACCCACCACTGTAATCTGGTTATTGGAAGAATCCACTTTCTGGGCTTGCCTAATCGGTTGAATGCTACACTATGCAAGAGGCCAGATTATACACATATAAACAACATAACCTTTGCTTATGATAATGGAGCACCTTAAAATTTAGAGGCGCTGATAAGGTGCTGTTCAAATGGAACTGAACTGCGTGTTGTTAAACCAAGTTAAGATTAAACATGCCATGAACATTAAGTCCTGATCAATCCACGGGATATACTTAATAGAAGTTTTTTACATCATGGTCGCCATGATGTAAAAAAGATGTGGAGACTCTAGAAAGAGTGTAGAGAAGAGCAACAAACATGATTAGAGGACTGGAGGCTAAAACATATGAAGAACGGTTGCAGGAACTGGATATGTCTAGTTTAATGAAAAGAAGGACTAGGGGAGACATGATAGCAGTCTTCCAATATCTCAGGGGCTGCCACAAAGAAGAGGGAGTCAAGCTATTCTTCAAGACACCTGAAGGCATGTCAAGAAACAACGGGTGGAAACTAATCAAGGAGAGAAGCAACTTAGAACTAAAGAGAAATTTCCTGATAGTCAGAACAATTAATCAGTGGAACAACTTCCCTCCAGAAGTTGTGAATGCTTCAACACTGGAAGTCTTTAAGAAGATGTCTGAAGTGGTGTAGGGTTTCCTGCCTAAGCATGGGGTTGGACTAGAAGACCTCCAAGGTCCCTTCCAACTCTGTTATTCTAAATTCTAAAATGTAAAAGATTTCATATGCAACTTTGCCTCCCCCCCTTTTTTTCCCCTCCTAGATACACTGACCATCAATTCCAAAGACACACGTTGGGTCGGTGCCTGGTGGCTTGGGATGTTAGTCTGTGGTGCCACCAGTTTTATATCATCTCTCCCTTTCTGGTTCCTGCCTTACTCTTTGCCACAACAAGAAGAAAAAGCTGTTAAGAAGTCAACGGAGGTTTATGTGATCACTCAAGTCAGCCAGAACAAAATGGAAACTCCCAGACACCCACAGCTAAAGGTTTCGGAAGTGGCAAAAGGTGGGTTTAATGACCTGTCCAAGAGGAGCTCATTCTGAGCTTTGCAACTAAACCTGTGTTCTCCAATCTTTTAGTCAATTGCCAGAGTCACTTCTTAAAGTGAGATGGACGGCATATCAGTTTAATAAATAAATGCAAATGAAAAGGACTATGGTTTCCAAAAAGACCTTTTGGGAAACATGCTCAGTTTTAAAACATAATTTTATTGAAAAAATTACAATTAAAAGGGAAAAACTAATAGAAACAAATGGGAAGAGGAAAGAGGAGGGCCTTCTCTGTTGCCGCTCCGGCCCTATGGAATGAGCTATCCCCAGAGATCCGGCCCCTACCCACTCTCATGGCCTTCCGTAAAGCTATTAAAACCTGGCTTTTCCGGCAGGCCTGGGGCTGTTGACCTCTTGATTGAGGTCCAGCCCCGCTTAGACTGGCTGCATGTTGTGCTTCTTTTAATTTGTTGTGTCTTATTTGTTTTAATCCTTTTTAATATTTCTTATTTCTGTAAGCCGCCCAGAGTCCTCCGGGATTGGGCAGCCTATAAATTCAATAAATGGAATGGAATGGAAAAAAAGAAAGAGCAGGAAAGAAAGAAATAGAAAAGTAAAATGAGGACCCTGATTATTGGGGGCAATGTGCTGACTCTGCAAACTGCTTAGAGAGTGCTGTAAAGCACTGTGAAGCGGTATATAAGTCTAACTGCTAATGTTTTTGCTAACTCACTTTGATCTGGGTACCGATTTTACTGGGGCTATAATGTTCAATTGGAACACAAAACAGTGGTTTTGATGCTAAGCTTGTCGATCAGAAAAGTTGGCAGTTCGGTGGTTCGAATCTGTAGCACCACGTAACAGAGTGAGCTCCCGTTACTTGTCCCAGCTTCTGCCAACCTAGCGGTTCGAAAGCATGTAAAAAATGCAAGTAGAAAAAATAGGAACCACCTTTGGTGGGAAGGTAAAAGCGTTCCGTGAGCCTTCGGCGTTTAGACATGACGGCCACATGACCACGGAGATGTCTTCGGACAGCGCTGGCTCTACGGCTTTGAAGCGGAGATGAGCACCGCCCCCTAGAGTCAGGAACAACTAGCACATATATGTGAGGGGAACCTTTACATTATCTTTATAATGTTTAATTAGTCCTGTCAGATTAGATGATGTCAATAAATCTTAACTATTG